>NC_057797.1:26763231-26766542 GCF_018294505.1 Triticum aestivum | reverse complement strand
ATAGCGTTTGACCACGAGATCTAGCCCTTTGACTTTCCACGGACGGGGTTGGTCAGCGGACCTCCCCGCCCGGTTGTGTTAGGTTAGCCCATAGGAACACTTTGGAGCAACAACCGGGCCAGACCCATAGCAAGATCCCCTCCGTGTAGACCTGGCGCGTTCGTTTCCCCCCTCCAGGTGCCGGCGGCAGCGCCATCCGTGAGGGGGGGGGCACACCCCGGACACGCATGCCGGGTGTTTGCAACCGTCACAACACTTCCAGACTTGTGAGAGGCCGCCTACGCAAGATTTGGCGGCATGCTAGCCCCCGTAGGCCGCCGGCCACATCCGTAGACGCGCGAAGGGCAATCCGCGTAGAGGGAATTTTTCGGATACTTCTCCATCACCAAAAATTATGAAAAAATACCATCGTTCCTATAGCACATGTGTCCACGTCGTGCAAAAAAACTCATGATTTTATGGCCCTCCGAGTATTTAATAATATTCACGCCGCATCGTTACGGCAGAACGTCTACTACCTTGTCATCGCCGTCCGTGCGGGGGGGGGGGGCCACGCCCCGGAGACGCGTGCCGCCTCTTCGGACATGCCACCACACCACCACGCATGTATGAGGGCCCGGTGCGACGCTTCGGTGGCATTGCTACCCCCAGGGCCCCCGTCCCGCCTAACCCTGTAGCATTTGACCACGGGATCTAGCCCTTTAACATTGCACGGACGGGCTTTGACCAGCAGACCTCCCCGCCAGGTTGTGTTAGGTCAGCCCATAGGAACACTTTGGAGCAACAACCGGGCCAGACCCACAGCAAGATCCCCTCCGTGTAGACCCGACGCGTCCGTTTCCCCCCTCCAGGTGCCGGCGGCGACGCCGTCCGCGAGGGGGGGGGCACACCCCGGACACGCGTGCCGGGCGTTTGCAACCGTCACAACACTTCCAGACTTGTGAGAGGCCGCCTACGCAAGATTTGGCGGCATGCTAGCCCCCGTAGGCCGCCGGCCACAGCCGTAGACACGCGAAGGGCAATCCGCGTAGAGGGAATTTTTCGGATACTTCTCCATCACCAAAAATTATGAAAAAATACCATCGTTCCTATAGCACATGTGCCCACATCGTGCAAAAAAAAGTCATGATTTTATCGCGCTCCAAGTATTTAATAATATTCATGCCGCATCGTTGCCGCAGAACGTCTACTACCGTGTCATCGCCATCCGTGAGGGGGGGCCACGCCCCAGAGACGCGTGCCGCCTCTTCGGACATGCCACCACACCACCGCGCATGTATGAGGGCCCGGTGCGACGCTCCGGTGGCATTGCTACCCCCAGGGCCCCCGTCCCGCCTAACCCTGTAGCGTTTGACCACGGGATCTAGCCCTTTGACTTTGCACGAACGGGCTTTGACCAGCGGACCTCCCTGCCCGGTTGTGTTAGGTCAGCCCATAGGAACACTTTGGAGCAACAACCGGGCCAGACCCACAGCAAGATCCCCTCTGTGTAGACCCGACGCGTCCGTTTCCCCCCTCCAGGTGCCGGCGGCGGCGCCGTCCGTGAGGGGGGGGCACACCCCGGACACGTGTGCCGGGCGTTTGCAACCGTCAAAACACTTCCAGACTTGTGAGAGGCCACCTACGCAAGATTTGGCGGCATGCTAGCCCCCGTAGGCCGCCGGCCACAGCCGTAGACGCGCGAAGGGCCAATCCGCGTAGAGGGAATTTTTCGAATACTTCTCCATCACCAAAAATTATGAAAAAATACCATCGTTCCTATAGCACATGTGCCCACGTCGTGCAAAAAAACTCATGATTTTATGGCGCTCCGAGTATTTAATAATATTCACACCGCATCGTTACCGCAGAACGTCTACTACTATGTCATCGCCGTCCGTGAGGGGGGGCCACGCCCCGGAGACGCGTGCCGCCTCTTAGGACATGCCACCACACCACCCCGCATGTATGAGGGCCCGGTGTGATGCTCCGATGGCATTGCTACCCCCCAGGGCCCCCGTCCCGCCTAACCCTGTAGCGTTTAACCACGGGATCTAACCCTTTGACTTTGCACAGACGAGATTTGACCAGCGGACCTCCCCGCCCGGTTGTGTTAGGTCAGCCCATAGGAACAATTTGGAGCAACAACCGGGCTAGACCCACAGCAAGATCCCCTCCGTGTAGACCCGACGCGTCTGTTTCCCCCCTCCAGGTGCCGGCGGCGGCGCCGTCCGCGATGGGGGGGGCACACCCCGGGCACGCGTGCCGAGCGTTTGCAACCGTCACAACACTTCCAGACTTGTGAGAGGCCGCCTACGCAAGATTTGGCGGCATGCTAGCCCCCGTAGGCCGCCGGCCACAGCCGTAGACGCGCGAAGGGCAATCCGCGTAGAGGGAATTTTTCGGATACTTCTACATCACCAAAAATTATGAAAAAACATCATCGTTCCTATAGCACATGTGCCCACGCCGTGCAAAAAAAAAACTCATGATTTTATCGCGCTCCGAGTATTTAACAATATTCACGCCGCATCGTTACCGCAGAACGTCTACTACCGTGTCATCGCCGTCCGTGAGGGGGGGGGGCATGCCCGGAGACGCGTGCCGCCTCTTCGGACATGCCACGACACCACCCCGCATGTATGAGGGCCCGGTGTGATGCTCCAGTGGCATTGCTACACCCTCCCAGGGCCCCCGTCCCGCCTAACCTGTAGCGTTTGACCACGGGATCTAGCCCTTTGACTTTCCACGGACGGGCTTTGACCAGCGGACGTCCCCATCCGGTTGTGTTATGTCAGCCCATAGGAACACTTTGGAGCAACAACCGGGCCAGACCCACCGCAAGATCCCCTCCGTGTAGACCCGACGCGTCCGTTTCCCCACTCCAGGTGCCGGCGGCGGCGCCGTCCATGAGGGGGGAACACCCCGGACACGCGTGTTGGGCGTTTGCAACCGCCACAACACTTCCAGACTTGTGAGAGGCTGCCTATGCAAGATTTGGCGGCATGCTAGCCCCCGTAGGCCGCCGGCCACAGCCGTAGACGCGCGAAGGGCAATCCGCGTAGAGGGATTTTTTTGGATACTTCTCCATCACCAAAAATTATGAAAAAATACCATCGTTCCTATAGCACATGTGCCCACGTCGTGGAAAAAAACTCATGATTTTATCGCGCTCCGAGTATTTAATAATATTCACGCCGCATCGTTACCGCAGATCGTTTACTACCGTGTCATCGCCATCCGTGAGGGGGGGGCACACCCCCGAGACGCGTGCCGCCTCTTCGGACATGCCACCACACCATCCCGCATGTATGAGGGCCCGTTGCAACGCT
>NC_057797.1:26760920-26762426 GCF_018294505.1 Triticum aestivum | reverse complement strand
ACCCTATAGCGTTTGACCACGAGATCTAGCCCTTTGACTTTGCACGGACGGGGTTGGTCAGCGGACCTCCCCGCCCGGTTGTGTTAGGTCAGCCCATAGGAACACTTTGGAGCAACAACCGGGCCAGACCCATAGCAAGATCCCCTCCGTGTAGACCCGACGCGTTCGTTTCCCCCCTCCAGGTGCCAGCGGCAGCGCCGTCTGTGAGGGGGGGGGGGGGCAAACCCCGGACACGCGTGCCGGGTGTTTGCAACCGTCACAACACTTCCAGACTGGTGAGAGGCCGCCTACGCAAGATTTGGCGGCATGCTAGCCCCCGTAGGCCGCCGGCCACAGCCGTAGACGCGCGAAGGGCAATCCGCGTAGAGGGAATTTTTTGGATACTTCTCCATCACCAAAAATTATGAAAAAACACCATCGTTCCTATAGCACATGTGTCCATGTCGTGCAAAAAAACTCACGATTTTATCGCCCTCCGAGTATTTAATAATATTCACGCCGCATCGTTACCGCAGAACGTCTACTACCTTGTCATCGCCGTCCGTGAGGGGGGGCCACGCCCCGAAGACGCGTGCCGCCTCTTCGGACATGCCACCACACCACCACGCATGTATGAGGGCCCGGTGCGACGCTCCGGTGACATTGGTACCCCCTAGAGCCCCCGTCCCGCCTAACCCTGTAGCGTTTGACCACGGGATCTAGCCCTTTGACTTTCCACGGACGGGCTTTGACCAGCAGACCTCCCCACCCGGTTGTGTTAGGTCAGCCCATAGGAACACTTTGGAGCAACACCAGGGCCATACCCAGAGCAAGATCCCCTCCGTGTAGACCCGACGCGTCCGTTTCCCCACTCCAGGTGCCGGCAGCGGCGCCATCCGTGAGGGAGGGCACACCCCGGACACGCGTGCTAGGCGTTTGCAACCGCCACAACACTTCCAGACTTGTGAGAGGCTGCCTACGCAAGATTTGGCGGCATGCTAGCCCCCGTAGGCCGCCGGCCACAGCCGTAGACGCGTGAAGGGCAATCCGCGTAGAGGGATTTTCTTGGATACTTCACCATAACCAAAAATTATGAAAAAATACCATCATTCCTATAGAACATGTTCCCACATCGTGCAAAAAAACTCATGATTTTATCGCGCTCCGAGTATTTAAAAATATTCACGCCGCATCGTTACCACAGAACCTCTACTACCGTGTCATCGCCGTTCGTGAGGGGGGGGGGGCACGCCCCCGAGACGCGTGCCGCCTCTTCGGACATGCCACCACACCACCCCACATGTATGAGGGCCTGGTGCAACGCTCCAGTGGCATTGCTACACCCCCTAGGGCCCCCGTCCCGCCTAACCCTCTAGCATTTGACCACGAGATCTAGCCCTTTGACTTTGCACGGACGGGCTTTGACCAGCGGACCTCCCCGCCCGGTTGTGTTAGGTCAGCCCATGGGAACACTTTGGAGCAACAACCGGGCCAGACCCACAGCAAGATCCCCTCCGTGTAGACCCG
>NC_057797.1:26760599-26760910 GCF_018294505.1 Triticum aestivum | reverse complement strand
GTCCGTTTCCCCACTCCAGGTGCCTCTAGTGGCGCCGTCCGTAAGGGGGGCCAAACCCCGGAGGCGCATGCCGCCTCTTCGGACATGCCACCACACCACCCCGCATGTATGAGAGGCTAGTGCGACGCTCCGGTGGCATTGCTACCCCCTCAGGGCCCCCGTCCCGCCTAACCCTGGAGCGATTGACCACGAGATCTAGCCCTTTGACTTTTCACGGGCAGGTTTTGAACAGTGGACCTCTCCACCCGGTTGTGTAAGGTCAACTCAGAGGGACACCTAGGAGCAACATCTGGGCCAAACCGACAGCTACA
>NC_057797.1:26760005-26760589 GCF_018294505.1 Triticum aestivum | reverse complement strand
TAGCTCCACCGCCGCCGACGACCCACCGCACACTCCCCCGCTCCACCGTCGCCGCCGACCCACCGCACCCTCCTCGGCCCGCTCCACCACCGCCGAGCACCCCCATTTGATGATATTTTTTCATATTCATAAAAAAATATTATTTTTTTTATAAAAATATATTAAAAAATAGCAACAAATAATAATAATAATAAACATACTAATGGGGCACCGCTCGTGTAGTGCACCGCTCTGGGATGCGCCATTGCTATCTAGAAAAAACATTCTAATGGCGCACCGCTCGGGGGTGCACCGTTAGTAATCTTCCCCCTAGCCCGACCGCTTCGTCCCTCCCTCTCGCCAGATCTAGTCCCCCCCCCGCGCGCTGCCCCGCCCCACGTCGCCGCCGCCCCTACGTGCGTCGCCGCCCCCGCGCCCCCACCACTGCAGCTCCTCCATAGCCGACGCCTCCGCGACCTCGCCGTCGCCGACAGCCTCCCGGCATCGGCCCCTTCCCTGCGCCGCCTCTACCTCAGTCCGGGCACGGGGCGCAGGACGACGACCGCGGCCGCCGGCCTCCCCACGACCAACCGAGGCGCCCAGGA
>NC_057797.1:26738723-26759976 GCF_018294505.1 Triticum aestivum | reverse complement strand
CACTGCAGCTCCTCCATAGCCGACGCCTCCGCGACCTCGCCATCGCCGACAGCCTCCCGGCATCGGCCCCTTCCCTGCGCCGCCTCTACCTCAGTCCGGGCACGGGGCGCAGGACGACGACCACGGCCGCCGGCCTCCCCACGACCAACCGAGGCGCCCAGGAGGCCTCCCCGATAACCAATCGAGCCATCCCTTCGACGACGCCGCCGGCAACCCCAACCCTGACCCCAACCCCTCCGATGACCGGCCGCGCCCGCCCAGGTACCTCTCCTCCTTCCTCCTTCCTCCCTCTCCTCCTTCCCCATGGAGAAAATGATATAGCTCCTCCTACAACATGTATAGATCAATCAATTCAGTTCTAGTGCTGCTGGACTTTTGCACCATACAAAAATGTACTACTTGTTGAAAATCTTTACTTGAGAGAGCTTCATAAGTAGAAGGTTCCAAAGAATAAAAACCAGTACTAGCACACTAGTACAGTAGTATTGCCACCTCCCAGTAAACAGCAGGGTCTCTGATCAGCAATGTAGTTAATTAGTCAGGGCCTGAAAGCCTGCAAATGCATGTACACACAGGTAGGGAATGTAAGATGAAGCATGTACTTTACCAACTAATCTAATGGGCTAGCACAAAGTGAAAACCAAAACAATAGTTAATCAAGCAGAGGTAGATTAGATTAGATGGCAAAAAGCACAAATGTCCCTGCCTATCCATTTTTTTCTCAAGTTGAGCTGATAAGTTTCAGATGTTCAACGATGCTGTAGGAAAAAATTGGATGAAGAAAGATGTGTGTGGCTGCCTGAGAGAAGTATTTGCACAAACAAATTATAATTAATGTGTTGATGAAATTTTGGGTTTTCAAATTAGATCCAAAAATTTCAGTTAACACTCATTTTTCAGTTAACTCCTTACAGTTCAGATCATATTTTGATTGTCAATAATAGTGGACTTTTAAGGCTTTCTTAGAGGCAATACTAGTGGATTTTAGGCTTTTTACATGCAATAATAGTGGAATTTTAGGCTTTTTTGGAGGAGTGTGTTTCATGCCGGCCTACAGTGATGAATTAGTCAGAGGATTGTGCCTTAGGATTGTGCCAAAGCTACACATTGTATATATTTGCTTGTCCTTCAAATAGGGGCAAGACTGTTACAGAAAAATTACTTGCAAGCATATTGTGATTTACTTGCAAGCATATTGTGCCTTAGTTACAGAAAAATTACTTGCAAGCATATTGTGGTGACCCACACTATGTTGGTTCACACTCATTGAGTTCGCTCGTGAAGGGCCGCTGCTGCTTGAGGCCCTTGAGAGGCCCTTCGTGTCGTGATGATTTTGCAGGTACCCCGAGAGGCCCTTGAGTTTGCCGGAATGTCGATTAACTTCCGTTCTGTCAAATTCGGGTACTCCATATGTCCTATTTTCAGCAAAGGTCATGCTGAAATTTTCCGTGAATTTTAGCATGACTTTGCTAAAAATCGGACATATGGGGTACTTGCTACTAATGCATGGCCCAGGGTATCTTAGTACTTAATTAAGTAGGATCAACTGCCCCTTTATTCTTGCTGTGTTAAACCATAGGTGGCAATAGAGCCAAGTGATTAGGCCCAACCTAGGGTGCCTCGGCATTGATAAACCCTAAATGATGAAAACTTAACTTGGCTGCCCCGGATGCCTCGGTGTCGATGAGAACCTAAATGATGTACGCTTAGGCTTTTAGGGTGCCTCGGCATCGACAAACCCTAAGTGATGAAAGCTTAGGCTTTTAGGGTGCCTCGGTGTCGACAAACCCTAAATGATGAGACCATGATCTTGTTCCTTGACAATAACCAACTTTTTGACCAATTTTTTTTCCTATTTAGAGTGAAACATGGCCCACAACGATGAGGCCGGTGGTTCGGGCGGCAAGCAATTCTGGGAGTTGTCCCAGGATATGTCGTCATCATCATCGGACGACGAAAGTCTCCCGGCGGAGTGCGACTGGTGCCACGACGATCGAGGTCTATGCGACATGCCTCACCTGGACGATGATCGTCGCTTCAACATTAAGCTCGAGGAGACCTTCAAAGTTGAAACGGTACACAATGACGACAAGTGTTATTTTCATAATTAAGCATGACTTCAACTATTTCAACGTGTAATTTTCATCTTTTACAATTCAAGTATAGCTTATCCCATGCCATGCAAGACGCTATGTCTTGGAGAGGATGGATTTTGAAGACCATGAAATTTCTGAAACAAAGAAAATTGACCTAAGGACTCATCACGATGTTGACTTTGAAGTAAATCTATATAATTCTGAGAGCGTAACCCATTTTGGTTGCAAAAATTGGGAAGCATTTTGCAAGATGTATGGTTTTGATGAGGGTATGCTTATCACCATGGATCTTGGTAATCCTGACATCAACCAAGACAATATGGACATTTGGGTCCTTGTTGATACGCCTCCAGTTCTACCGCTACGTGAGTTTCTCAAACATAGTTATTAGCTAATTTATACTGTTTATTTCAACATAGTGGACATCTTATTTCCATTGATAGCTTATTTTTATTGTTCAAAGAATGTGCGGGAGATGGTAGACAAAACCCACTACACCGATGGCTCCGAATTAACAACTTACAAGGAGAAAAATCATTAGGTCGGATTTTGTACTGACATTGAGAATTACAATATCTACAATCAAACTCCTCAACATTATGGTAAATACGTGCCACTAGTGCATGTGTTCAACTACGGTAACTACCATGGAGATACCCTGGTAAGATTTTTACTATTACGACATCCGTGCATCTTTTGCATACTTCTAAAACTAGTACATCATTGCTAACTATGAAGTTATTACTATGTTTTTCAACAGATAATCCCAGAGAATTGTGTGCCTCATATGATGCATCTGAAAGGTAGTGTTAATGTTTTGAACATACAGCTAGGTCGTCCTACGAATCTCAACTATCCATACGAGATTTCTAAAAGAAGCGGAGACATGAAAATCAAAGGATGGGAAAAATGTATGGACAGTCGTAAGGAGCTTCTTGAAAGCAAAAGGAAGCGAAGCGCAAGAATTGGAGACATGATGTTCTGCATTCTCCATAATGGAGAGTCAGGGTCTATATTGTTTTATGCTATTTTAGCTTAAATAGGGTATTTAGGTCCTGCCTAATACTGATGATCATGTGCTAAGAACAATTAAGTAGGGTTGGTTCGAAGACTATCAAGATGATGATCGTATGACTTGTTATGAATAACGAGTAGAAGTTGTATGATGATGATTAGTAGGACTTGTTAGGATTAGTATTACTTCCGACAAACTCGATACTCGCGGTCTTGAGACTAGTAATGTTTTATCTTTGTTCGGTCTTTTGAATTCGGAGACTAATATGATGAATTGTATTCGGAGACTAATCTTCTATTGTATTCGATGAATCTGATGTTGTTGTGTGCTGCTGTCTATATTCTGTCTAATAATATATTTTATATTCTGTCTAATAATATATTTTGTAACCTGCGCAAAAATCAGAAAAGGAAAAAAAACCAAATATTCATAGTAATGGCGCATCACCACCAGGTGCGTCATTAGTATGCCAAAGGATACTAATGGCGCATCAACAGAGAATGCGCCATTAGTATGACAAAGCCATACTTACATATGGCCCCCCGGGAGGCACACTAATGGCGCATGCTGTTACATACTAATGGTGCACTAGTTGGTGCGCCATTAGTATACCAGATACTAATGGCGCACGTGTAGTAAGATATACTAATGGCGTGCTACTAATGGCGCACTGGTAATGCGCCATTAGTAGACAAAACCAGTGCGCCATTAGTAGGCCTTTTCCTAGTAATGAAGGACCAGTCTACATGGCTTACCCTATAGCGCAACAGGGGTCTGTGGTCGCTCAACCAACTTCGCGGTATATACGAAATGTGAATTGCTATAAAAACCCATAACAGAAAAATATAATTTATTTAAAACCAAAGAATGTCGTGGCAAATCGTGCATTACCCTCTAATGCATTTATAATGGTGTCACTAGGTAGTGGGACATACCTAGCCAATCAACTGGTACCAACTCACGGGTTAATCTTCTCATATATAACCTAGTATTCCTGTCTATTCACATAAATTCCCTAATATCTGATTTTTAAATTTTAATAGGCTAGTGAAATCAAAAAATAACACTTCAGTAAATCTAATTTTTTTCATTTCCACAATAAAAATAATTGAAGGACTCCAAAAGTTGAAATACTTAAAAATCAAACAGTAAGAAACAAGCAAAATAAAAAATAATCAAACGCATAAAAATATTGGAGACATCAAACAATTAGGAGAGTACAATACTAATCTGGATTAGAGCACTTAGACACATAAAACCATTTAATTCCCAAAAATTGCCCCTTCATCTCAACAAAATGAAAAAATATATTTCTCCCAACCCCCTTTTAATACCTTTTTTTTCTTGTCTGGAGACACTTTTATCTACTAACCAACACCACCTCCTACAACCCTTCTTCGTCGCCTTTCAACAATAAAAACCCTTCTTCCCAACCAGTGCCTCCAGCAAGCCGTGTAGCCACCACCTTGTCTACCCCCTACCCACTTTGTTAGAGACGCCACACACTATCACCACCAAGCAAAAGTTGACACTTTTGCAATGTCCCATGGCTCTTCCATGTCTCCAGTGCAGTCGTTGGAACCATCTAGAGAGCCGGCGCTACCATCCTCGCGAGCTTCAAGGAGGGCCGGTCCAGAGATCTTTGGGGCCTAGGGCCAACCTAGAAGCTGGGGCTCCTTAATATATACCTATTGGGACATTTACATATACCACTATTATTTTTACCTCGATATGTAGCTATCTAAAAGATGCACATGCTTCTTATAATAGGGGGAAAATCGCATAAGGCAGCTATGCTTACCTTGGCCAACATCAACACATTTGGTGCCTCCATATGCATGTTCTTTTCTATAACATTTTTTTTGTCTTCTGATGAGGGATTAGAACCATGTTTCAAGCCCACTAGATAATGAGGATAGTGGTTGAAATTTTATTATTTATAAAAGATTTGTTGAACAGAGAAATCAACATATTACTTGATATCATCTGCAAACCCGAAACCTTGTTTTGTGGCCACTTTGATCCTCAAGATCTAAGTTGAAATCTTTTGGAGGGAAGGAACCGTCTGAATGCCCTTGATAATGATTACATTTTTATTCTAGAAAGGTTGTAAATCTCAATCGCAAAATCCATAGAGCCCTACAAAGAGAAGATCAAAAAGAAGCGAAAGACTAGGTGGATAAATACGTAGCTGTTAAAGACAAGATCAATTCATGCTCGTGGTTTCACGGATTATGCAGAAGCGAAAACAATCTGCCAATGAGACAATGACCTGCAGATGGCTGATGGTTGCACCTCGCGGCCTAGCGGATGCCGGATGGTTGATGGCCCGGTCGCCAGCACGGGCACACGGCTGCGGCGCAACACCAGGGTGCCGTGCGCAACAGCGACAATTAGCCAACGAACAAGAATCCCCAGTGGCCGAGCGGTTGGCAGAGAGTCCAAGATGAAACAAACCAGTGAACGTTCAGATATTCGGAGTGATTAACGCGTGCGGCCATGCGAGTGTCGACGCTTCTCCTATCGCTAGCAGCAATTGGGCCTAGCCCATCTCCAGCCCCTTGTGCTTGGTTTCCTCCTTTTATTTTTTCGCTACCTAATATTTTTGCTAGGCTATACTAACATAAATACTAGATCATGGCCCCACCTCCTGGCCTGGGCCTCGAGCCGTCGCCCCTTCGACCATACACCAGGGTCGGCCTGGCTTCAAGCCATCTCCTTGGCCCATTCTAGCTGGCAAGCCGCCTCACTAGCCATGTCACTGCAGGCTCGAGCTCCTTCAAAACAAAGAATGGAATCCTCACATTCCGTCTTTTCGTTCCGTTGGGCACCACTCGTCTGAATGAGCGAGCGACATGAGAATAAAGACGACGACTACGGTTGCAACAATGGTTGATGGCAAGATCAAATCTCAGGCTTGACGCTTCCCCGTCGATGGGTGAGGTGCCGGTGATGACTTCGTCAACCTTGATGCTTTAACTTCGGTCGTATTTTAAATAGACCTTGTATACGAATTCGTGTATGTTTTTTTAGTGTAGGCCCACAGACATCCTGTGCCGGAGTTCGGCCCAACTAAACATGAAGCCCTAAATAGGGCCCACCCCCATCATCCGCCTCTTCGGTCACAGACCCACTCCACTCTCCGCTTCACTCGCCACCCCCAAATACCCAAACCCTCGCCGCCGACCATGGCTGGTCCCCGGCAGCCGCCGTTCACCAACGTGGACAACGCGACGGAGGCCGATCTGCGGAGCAGGGGCCGTGACCCGCGTGAGGTGGACCGATCCACGGAGGAGCTACTCAGCAACATCAGCACCGAGCTCATCCCCGACCTGCCCGCCTCCGACGGACATCATCTTGAACGACGCCCACCTCCGCCCCAAGGTTCAGCTTTTCCCCCACGCCGCCGACTCGGCGGCCATCGTCACCGCCATCTCCACCGTCCTCGAAGCGCACACGGGACCCATCCCCTATGCCCGTCTCACCAGCAGCCACATGAGCGCCTATCAGGCCCAGCTCGCGCGCTGGCTCCAGCTCCTGGCCACCAAGGGCGTCCAGGAGCTCGCCCTCGCCAACCGCCCGTGGCCGCTCGACGTGCCCCTCCGGGCCGTGCTCTTTGGCATCGCCAGCATCGGCTGCCTCTACATCGGCCTCTGGAAGTTCCAGGACGTGGCAAGGTTACTACCCCGCACCTCCTTCCACCACCTCCGTGAGCTTGGCATCTGCAGCGTAGTCATGGAGGACGGGGACATCGACTTTGTCGTCGCCGAGAGCCCCATCTTGGAGACCCTCAGGCCTCAACATCCATGGATGCAACAAGGGGCTGCGCCTTCGCTTCGTCAGCCAGAGCCTCCGGTGCATCCAAATTTGCAGCTCTGTTCTGGAGGACATCGCCGTGGTGAAGGCTCCTCGCCTCGAGCGGCTCATCCTGGAGGGGTCCCGAGGCAACACCGGCGGCTTGTGCACCAAGGTCAGGATTGGCGATGCTCCCAAGCTGCACGAGGAATCTTGCAGCCAGGAAACACCATCCTGGTTCCTGGAGATGCGAGACAACATCGTCATGGTGTGTACATCTCCTGTCCGCGGTCTAACAGTTTGTTCAGTTAGCAAAACATCATCCAATTGTTGGAGGTACAATACTAAATGTGTAATTTTTTTGTTCAATGGGGTTCATTCCAGGCCGGGATAAATGCGAGCCAAGCGCCATGGCCACCAGCGTCAAGTTCCTGAGTCTGAATGTGCGTTTCAGAAGCCACACCGATTCCAAGATGGTTATCTCCTTCCTCGGCTGATTTCCCAATTTGGAGGCACTGCACATTATGGTAGTTTTTTTCATTTCATGTTTTGCTTACATTCGTACCGGTTTCCAGTATGTCTTATGTGTAGAATGTTTGCGGCAGCAGATCATGTGTTTTCAGCTTTTGATTGATTAATTGCAGATAATGTACTATTATGCAGTTCTCCCAATGTCGATTGCTTTGCTTATTTACCTCTTGTTATAGCGTCTCTCACCATGGTCACATATCATACAACTTGGCAATATTTGTGCTTTTGGTGTTGTAAGTGGCATGTGGGCCCGTTTCTGACTTCAGAATTTACACATGATAAACCAAACACATTGCCACCTACAGTTTTTTGGAGGTCCATGTGGTTTATCATATTACTCTAAACCACGTCACATACTACATAGCGATTTCAGCTGTGAATTTTGCAACTGACATGCAGTGCCAGACTACAGTTTGCAGGTGATCTGTGTGATATTACCACAATGCCATGTTAGTTCTTTGCTACTAGAACCACTAGTAGCAAACAGAGCTTTAAAACTGGTTGGGGGGACCTTTAGTATTTTTAATTGAAAATTTTGGAAATTTTTTTGATTTTTTTTTTCAATTTTTAATTTTTCTGAATTATTTGGTGATTTAGTCTCTAATCACCTTTCTTAACTGCTCAAGTGTGGATCACTCATTCCAAATCATCTAACATCCCGACCGGTCACCCATCCCTCTCACTACTCCAGCCCGAGCACGCTTAACTTTCGGGTTCTATTCTCCTTCATTTCCAAGTCTGCACTTGTTTTTTTCTTGACAATAGTAAGATGTCAATCCTATTAACCCTCAGGAGTTTAGGTTGAGCATTAAGTCACACATTTCACTGTTTGAGTTTGAAACTATTATTCTAAAAAACAGTAATTATTTAGTAACACTAATATTTCTTGAATAAGTTTGACCATAGTTTGACCATAGTTTGACCAGATTTGACCAAAATTCAAAAAATTGAAATAATTATTTAGTAACACTAATATTCTTGAGTAATTATGTAGTAATATTAATACTTCTTGAATAAGTAGTTTGACCAGATTTAACCATTTTTTTTAAAAAAACTGAAATTTGACCATATCTTTTTTTTCCTTTTGGAATTTGAGGATTCTAAAAAATTGCAAACATGCCGTAGGTGGTCTCCATCGGATGCGGATTTTTGTGCTGAATTTTTTGATATATTATACGTTTTTTTCCGACGTCGTATGCAAAAGTTATAGCCGTTTTACATTTTCCCTACACTTTTTGCAAAATATGTCCAAATTTAAGTTTTCAAATTTTCCTAACTAGTAGATGTAGTAATATAACTACCTCTCGAAGGATTTTATTTTTTGAAGTTTTTATCATTTTCTTTTGATTTTTTTCAAACTGAAATGGCGATACCGGGGGGGGGGGGGTAGAGTTTGAAAATTACCCTATAGTGCCGGTTTGTGTCTTCAACCAGGACTATAGGGTAAGACTCTTTAGTGCCGGTTGGTGACACAAACCGGTACTATTTGTTAGACCTTTAGTACCGGTTTGTGTCACAAACCGTCACTAAAGGGGCTCGTGGGGCCCTGGCCTGACGCCAGCCTGCCACCACCCCTTTAGTACCGGTTCGTGGCACGAACCGGTACTAAAGGTTCATTAGGTTCATTACGAACTGGCACTAATGCATAGCCATTCGAACCGGCACTAATGGTCACATTAGTGCTGGTTTTTTTACAAACCGGCACTAATGTGCTTCACGTTTGACCCTTTTTCTACTAGTGAACATATCATGTCATGAGTTATGTCTGATTAACTAATTACAAGGTTTTTGTCAAGCTTCTATTTATTCTTAGCCATCAGGTCTTCTCTACACATACTACATAGAGACTAAAGTACAAAATCATAATTCTGCGGGTTGCATTGCATGTTAATTTCAGTTAGTTATGATATTTGTTATGAATTCTGGGATTGCAAATTTCTGTCTACAATTTGCTGGAGGGGCCTGTGTAGCATGCCATATATATTGATGCTTTACTTCTATGCTGCACCGTATCAGGCATTTATGTCTGATTAACTAATTACAAAGAAGGTGTAATGACTTATATCTGAAAATTCTTCTTGAAGAATATATTTGTAAAAGTGTGCATGTGTTAGGAGAGCTACACTGCAGCTCGAATCTGTAGCTTCAGTTCTTAATTTGTTATGCATGAACTGTAATAATGAGGCAACCTTAGTTGATGTTTTTCTGTACTAATAGGCTACTTGGTACTTTGTTTAGCTCTACACATGGAAATATTGGCATGTCATATCTCCGACATATCAGTGAAATCAAGCTACTGTTTGTTACGCCATAGGGGGTAGCATCTAGGTATGCCTCGTAGTATAATGTACAATATGTGTTTCACGAGTCACGACATAGGCTGGGGCTTCCTTGAGCACAATATCCGCCACCTTCCTCAAATGCTTTCCCAGTTAATATGAGGCACCGCAAACTATTAATTTTCATTATATACTCAACATGATTCCTAATAGGTGAACTGTTGAGTGATTTAATTGCTTTTTTCTCCTGTAGTCTGAAAATTGTGATTATGCAGCTGGTAGTGCCAGGATGAATCTCAACTTTTGGAAGCTGGTCAAGCCCACTGAAAATGTCAAGTCGTGCATCAAGGTGTTCTCTTACAAAGAATTCCGAGGGGAGCTCGGGGAGGTTGTCTTCCTCAAGTTCTTCTTCCGGAGCGCGAGGGTGCTGAGGACCGTGTCCGTCTCCATGGCTAATCCAAGCTTCATGTCATTCTCAATGGATGAGGCGACTCATAAAGCACAACAAGCTTCTAACAAGATGGCCAGTAGTTCCTGCGAAATGGTGCTTCTCGGGGGCACAGGTCCTGAAGGAGGCATGCCCTGGAGCTTCAAGACATGTACCGATTACTCTGTTGAGGACCCTTTCTCAGTGGTGCAGATTCGCCACAAAGCTTAATATTCGTGGAGCAATGGAAGTTTTTCGGATGTCAACTGTGAAGCATGTCCGGTATTTGCTTCTTCTGCTACCTGTATCCTGACTTTGGTGGTATTGTAAATTATTATGGGAAGCGTAGAACCCTTTGCTCGGGCCGCATTACATTATATAGAATACATGCTGTGGCTTACAAGGTTTAGATCGATACTAGATCGATCGGTTACAGAAGAAAGATAGGGAGAGGTTGAAACAGAAGAAGAGATATGATATGTTTACAATTTAAACAGAGTTCTATCTCTATACAACAACTAATTCTAACACCCCCCTCAATCTAAACCTCATGAAGCTTTGCCAAGGTTGAGATTGTATTTGAACTCATCTAACCTTCTCATGGTGAGTGGTTTTGTGAAGCCATCAGCAAGTTGGTCTCTCGTAGGTATGAACCGAATGTCAATTAGCTTTCAAGCTACCCTTTTTCTGACAAAGTGAAAATTAACTTCAATGTGTTTGGTACATGCATGGAAAACAGGATTAGCTGAGAGGTAGGTGGCACCAATGTTATCACATCATAACCTAGCAGCTTGTGGAGCCTTAATCCCAAGCTCATAAAGTAAAGTTTGTATCCACATTACTTCAGCTGTTGCATTTGCCAATGCTTTGTACTCCACCTCAGTACTTGACCTTGAAACTGTAGCCTATTTTCTTGCACTCCATGATACAAGGTTTGTTCCCAGAAACACAGCAAAACCACTCGTGGACCTTCTGTCATCAGCACAACCTGCCCAGTCTGCATCAGAATATGCAGTAACAAGCATGGATGAAGACCTGGTAATATGAAGCCCAAGTCCCTCTGAAAACTTAAGATACCTCAAAATTCTCTTGACTGCAGTCCAATGAGCAGTTCTAGGTGCATGTAAATATTGACATACTTTGTTCACAGAATAAGAAATATCAGGACGTGTAAGAGTCAAATATTGTAAAGCACCTACAACACTCCTGTAATTTGTTGCATCCTCTGGTCCAAGTACTTCTCCACTTTCAACTGTAAGTTTTTCTGAGGTTGAGATTGGTGTACTCACAGGTTTACAATGTTCCAATCCCACTCTCTTGGGAATATCAGTTGTATATTTGTCATGTGTGAGAAGTATGCCATCCTTTACCTGTTTAACCTCTATACCAAGGAAGTAGTGAAGATCACCTAGATCCTTAAGAGCAAACTCCAGTTTCAGATCCTTAAGCAGACAAGTAGTGGCATCTGAGCTTGAACTAGCAACAATTATATCATCAACATAAACAAGCACAAATATGGTGATATTGCCTTTATTGTAAAAGAACAAAGAGGTATCTGCTTTAGATGGTATAAACCCAAGTTGTTGTAACTGCATGCTTAATCTTGAGTACTAAGCTCTAGGAGACTGTTTCAAACCGTATAAAGCTTTATCCAACTTAAAGACATAATGTGGTGTGCTTTGGTTCTCATATCCCGGTAGTTGTCGCATGAACACTTCTTCCTCAAGAACACCATGAAGAAACGCGTTCTCAACATCTAGCTGTCTTAGACTCCAACCTCTGGAAATAGCAATAGACAACACAAGCCGAATAGTAGCTTCCTTAACAACAGGGCTAAAGGTATCTTCATAATCAATACCAAATCTTTGTTTAATCCATTTAGCAACTAATCTAGCCTTGTACCTGTCTATACTTCCATCATATTTTCTCTTGATCTTGTATACCCATTTACAATCTATAACATTATTTCCCTTCCTTGGT
This sequence comes from Triticum aestivum, assembly GCF_018294505.1. Lineage (NCBI taxonomy): Eukaryota > Viridiplantae > Streptophyta > Magnoliopsida > Poales > Poaceae > Triticum > Triticum aestivum. Next base: position 26,747,853 of record NC_057797.1, on the reverse strand, counting down.
GGTACTAAATGCCAAGTTTTGTTTTTCATGAGTGCATTGTATTAGCTATCCATAGCCTCCTTCCACTCTTTATGATTAAGAGCATCGTGCAAATGAGTTGGTTCACCACAACTACTAAGAAAAGCTCGTTTGACCCTGTCGTACCTTACAGTGCCATTGGTATATTCCTTTGCCTTGATAATACCTGACTAAGATCGAGTATGACGACGAGGAGCTACTGGCGAGGTTTGCACAGAAGATCCCGATGTAGCAGTAGCTGTTGGTTGCACCACAGAAGATCCTGCAGGATCAGTTGCAGCTGAGACAGCTGCAGGTTCCCGATCCAGCTCTCGATCTAAGGAGGATGGCGACCCAGACGCGCCAGGCGTCCCGCTGTAGGCTCCTGGGTCAGCCCATGGGCTGGTGGCGCGCGGTGATTTGCCCCCGTCCGCGCCTGGAGAGATGGGCTCAGTGGCGGGCCCCGCTGCGCGAGGGCTGACGGCCACCAGCGCCTCTGAACCGGTGGGCTCCACACGGTCGGGCCGGTCGGCCACCCGAGCGCGATTGGCTGCTTGCGGGCGACCGTGATCGTCCTCGGGTCGCGCGTCGATGGAGACAGCCGAGCTGGCGCGGGGATCTGCCTCGGATCGAACACCGCTGCCACCTGAATCTATATGGGATCCGGCGCCTCTTCTGTCTTTTTCTGCACACATAAAATCATGAACTGAATCTGCGCAAATATCTCTAGAATCCAAATTTTCTATGGAATTCTTCACAGGATCAGCTTGATATAATTCACCCCTGTGATCTGGAAGAAGTGCTATTTCAGCACGGAGGAGAGCTCCCGCATTTGGGTGAAGTTTGGCAAACGGAAAAAGAGTTTCATCAAAGACAACGTCTTGAGAGATATAGATACGGCCAGTTGCAATCTCTAAGCATTTGTACCCTTTGTGAAGATTACTATAGCCATGAAAAACACATTCGGTAGATCGAAACTCGAGCTTGTGGCGATTATGTGGACGTAAATTTGGGTAGCAAGCACACCCAATTTTTTAAGAGAATTGTAATCATGCGTTTGATTATATAATCGCTCTAATGGAGTAGAATTTCCAATGACCTTACTAGGAAGGCGATTGATAAGATAAGTTGTTGCAATGAATGCTTCATTCCAATATTTGAGAGGCATGGAGGCATGTGCAAGTAGGGAAAGGCCAACTTCAACAATGTGGCGATGTTTTCTCTCGGTAGAGCCGTTTTGCTAGTGAGCATGAGGACAAGAGACATGATGTTCAATGCCTATGCTAAAGAAGAAAGAGTTGAGCTTCTCATACTCCCCTCCCCAGTCACTCTGGACTGCTAGAATTTTCCTGTTAAAATGTCTTTCAACAAGTTTTTGGAATTCTTGAAACACAGAAAAACTTTAGATTTGTGTTTTAACAAGTAAATCCAAGTAAACTTGCTATAATCATCAATGAAACTGACATAATATTTTTTCTTCCAAAGGAATCTCTAGCATGACCCCATACATCACAGAAAATAAGCTCTAAAGGAGCATGAGACACGTTGTTTGACCTAGGACAAGGGAGTTGATGACTCTTAGCACACTGACATGCTTCACAAATAGACTCACTGGATTGACTATGTGACAATGGCAAATTGTCTTTATTAACTACTTGCTTGACTATGATTGATGATAGGTGTCCTAATCTTTGATGCCACCGTGCCAAAGAGGGCTTGATGACAGAATAAGCACGGCGACGCTTGTGGTTGAAAACTTCGAATGAGATGGGGTAGAGCCCTCCAATGAATCTACCGTGATGAAGAAGTTCCCTCGTTGCCCGGTCCTTTATAAAAAAAGTAACAAGGGTGAGTTTCAAAGAAAACATTATTATCGGTGCTTAGACGAGACATAGATGCAAGGTTTTTATCTGCTTGTGGAACATGGACAACATTGTTTAAGACAAGATCACGTTTAAGGGTAGGGGAATTAATAAAAGCTTGACCGATGTGTCGAATATCCATACCTCCACCACTTGCAGTATGAATCTGATAATTGCCAAGGTATTTCTCCCGGAGAGCGGGTTGCTCTAGTTCACCAGTAACGTGGTCGGTTGCACCAGAGTCAACGTACCACACACCATCGCCCCTTGCTCGCGCATAGCTGTAGCAACAAGACGGCAGTCGGGGACAATATCTTCATCATACTGGTGCTAGCAATCCATGACTTCATGGCCTGCCTTTTTGCAGAGTTGACACCGAGGTCGCCCCCGGGAGGAGGACGGGCGACGGCCAGAGTTGTTGTTGAAGCCGCCGCTTGAGGGTTTGTTGGTGTAGTTGCTGGAAGTGTTGTAGCCGTCGCCGCCAGAGCTGTTGTAGCCGCCATCTCCCTGGAAGTTGCCACGCCCGCGCCCAGCGGTGCGAGACTGCCCCTGGTGACCGTGCCCACGGCCGCGACCACGAGATACAATGTTGGCAGAAGATTGGTGGAGGTTGGTGCGGTGAAGAAGGCTGAGGCGGGCATCAAAACTTAGGAACTGGCTGTAGAGCTCCTAAACCGTGATTGGTTCCACCCGAGCAGTGAGCACCGAGACGATAGAGTTGTACTCCATATCTAGCCAGGCTTGAATTTTGGAGACGATCTCCGGATCGGAGAGCGCAGCGGCAGTACAGGCAACTTCATCTGTGAGACTTTTAATTTTGCCAAGGTACTCGGTCATGGTCATATTACCTTTCTGAAGATCGGTCAGCTCGATGCGGGTCTTGATAGCTTGAGCTTGACTCTAAGCAGCAAACATGGCGTGAATTGCACGCCAAACTTTGGCCGACGTCTGTAACGTGGCGACCTGTGCAAGGATATCGCAGGAAAGAGAGCCCATAAAAAATCCCTGAAGATGCTGCTGTTGTGCATACCAGAGGGTCCTTGCAAAGTTGGCGACTTGCTCTGTTTTGCCATCCTTGGTGATGGTGAGGGTGGGCGGCGGTGCCGGGATCTTCTCGTGGTGATGCTCCATCTGTGCTCCTTTGATCTGCGGTAGCACGACGGCCTTCCAGGGAAGAAAGTTCCCCCTCGTCAGCTTCTCCTGCAGTGGTGGTCCAAGTGATGAGGTGGTGGTGGTGGAAGAGGAGGCGAAGGTGGAGGAGGAGGTGGTGGAAAGTGCACCCATGGTGCTGGGCATCATGGTGGCGGAGGTGGTAGACATACTCTCGATGGAGGAAGGTAGCTAGATGTGTTCTTGTTGAGGAAGAGGCTCTGTTACCATGTAAATTATTGTGGGAAGCGTAGAACCCTTTGCTTGGGCCGCATTACATTATATAGGATACATGCCGTGGCTTACAAGGTTTAGATCGATACAAGATCGATCGGTTACAGAAGAAAGATCGGGAGAGGTTGAAACAAAAGAAGAGATAGAATAGGTTTACAATTTAAAAAGAGTTCTATCTCTATACAACAACTAATTCTAACAGGTATTACTCCTATATTTCAGACTTTGTGTTAAATTCGTGGTCCAATGTTTGGTGGGAAAATCAGAAATACTATGCACTGACGATAGTTTGCTTGCTGTGTAACCTGTATCATCAGTGTCCCACAGTATATGCTGCTTGCAACATTTTGAGTGCAGAGGCAACATGTTTCAGCTGCCTTTTGTGCATCCTGGTGTCCTGATTGTCATGTAGATCAATTATCAACAAAACATTCCAATTGTCTTTAGGCATACATTGTTATGATCAGATATATGCCTTTGAACTTCATCGCAAAATATCTTTGATCAATATGGCTTAAAACACCAGGAGGTACCATGTCATTTTAGACATTTTGCCTGCATATCTCATTGAGCTTGTCAATCTAATTGGATTATAGCAGTTCTTACATATTTTATCGTTCGATTAGAAAATTTCTTTGATCTATGATTTTACATTGCATTGTTTCTCATAAATATATTGTTACCTATGGCAAAGAAGAAGCGGACCGATGTGATGTGTAATTTTATTTTGGCCTTAAGGATCCATTACTTTGCATATGAATCCTTTAGTTGTGTGCATATATGCTTTGCTAGCAGGACTAGACTGAATCAGATGATCTTATTTTGCTCCTTCCTATCTCCAACAACTAGATTAATGCTCGATTTTACAACAAAAGTAACCCGATTTTACAGCAAGTAGTCAGCTGCTGCTTGATTTTATTATAAAGATTGATTTAACAAGGCACTGAAAACATTCAGTTTAGGCTAAGAAACTTGTGAAGATCTCTCTAATTGATTTTTTTTCTTGGTTCGATAAATACTTGGCTGCAAAATTTGCAATATTCTTGCCTGGCTCCCTCCTTCGGACATAGCCTCTTTGGCCTTCTGCCTTATGCATCCATATAGAACATTCCTCTTGTGCTCCTCCCGCCCATCACCTCTCCGCATCTTCCCTTCTCATCTCGACCCGCATCCAGGCCGATCCCCATGCTCTCCCAAACCGCTTCCACCTAACCCTAGCCTCTAGCCGCAACCGCCCCGGGCCGCGGCCGCCGCCATCTGCCGCCTCCGCTGCCGCCGCCGCTACCCCCTCCCGCCGTGCCGCCGCACCCTCTCCCCGCAGCCGCGCCGTCCCTCAATCAGCCACCGCGCCACCTCTTCTGCCGCACCGCCGCCAACCCTTCCCAACCCTAGCCGTCACTACTCCTCTAGCCACCGCCGCTCCTCCTCCTCACCGCGCCGCCATGTCTTCTAATGCCTTCACCTACTCCAACCCTTTCGCCGAGCCGGACCCTGCCGACATTCGCGACATCAACATCCATGAACGCGCCCCGTTTGTCCTCGATGCCACTGACTCCATGTACTTCGCGTGGAAGACGTACTTTTCGCTCCTCTTCCGCGAGAACAATCTCGTGGATCATGTTGACGGCACCGTCGACTCCCACGCTTTGGTGGGCGACTCCGAGTGGACCGCGATCGACGCTACGCTCATCAGGTGGTTCTTCACCACCATCTCCAAGGACCTGTTTCACACGGTCGTGAGCGATGGTGATGACGCCCACGCCGTGTGGGTCAAGCTCAGCGGACTCTTCAACAACAACAAGCTTCAGTGTCGCGTTTTTTTGCAGTAGGAATTTTTTGACTGTCATTAGGATGAACAGTCCATCGATGACTACTGCCGCCGCTTGAAGACGTTGGCGGATGAACTCCGCGACATCGGCGCCAAGGTTGATGACGACCTCCTCCTCAGCATGCTCACCACCGGTCTCAACGAGGACTTCGGCAACGCCGTCTCCAACCTCACCTTGATGCTGGAGTCCTCCTTCCCCAAGTTTGTGGCATACTTGTGGTTGGAGGAGCGCCGGATGAAGGGGGTCAAGAAGCGTGTGCAGCACCATGCCCTCGCCGCCGGCACCCCCCGCGGCGCCCCGCCGCAAGCCGCCCCGTCCGCTCCGCGGCAACAGCCGCCGCCCCGGGATTTTCCCCCCTCCTGCCCGCGCCCCCGTTCCTCCCGCTGCCCCCAGTAGCAGCCGTGGGGTGGCGGGCGGCGCGGCAACCGTCGCGGGGGCGGCCAAAATCAGCAACAACTTGCGCACATGGGGCCCCTCGTCAGTAGCAGCTGGCCACCCCACCGTGGACTTATGACACCAATCTGTAGACGGTGTCGTTCATGCATACTCGATGCCGGTCCCTTGGGCTCCTGCCCCAGGCATCCTTGGGCCCCGTCCGGCGAGCCACCAGGCGAACTTCGCCACTCCCAGCACCGCACCCTACCCGGCATCGTCGGCCACGGGAGGCTATGGCGCCGCCTCCGCGCCAGCTTACTGTGCCGCCCCCGTGCCTGCCTATGGCGGGTTCTACCCGCCCCAGGTCCCACCGCCGTGGGATCCAGCCCTCCTCGCCGCCCTGCATTCGGCTCCGTCACCGAGTAACTATGGTGGCAGTGGTGACTGATACATGGACTCGGGCGCCACTGCTCACATGACTTCTCATCCCGGTAACCTCACGTCTTCCACTCTCATTCATACTCCCACTCGCATCACCGTTGGTAACGATTCCTCTCTACCCATTACACATGTCGGTCATATGTCGTTTCCTTCCACCTCTACTCCTATTAACATGTCTATTGTTCTCGCCTCTCCTGACTTAGTAACCAACCTTCTCTCTGTTCGTCGCCTTGCTCGTGAGAACCCTATTACTGTTGAATTTGACGATGTTGGCTTTTCTGTGAAGGACGCCTATACACGGATGGTACTCCACCAACGTGACAGTCCGGACGAGCTCTACCCAGTGCATCCTTCCGCCGCCACGACCACCCGTCCAGCCGCCCTCACCACTAGTGTCGATCTTTGTCACGCCTGCCTCGGTCATCCCAACTCCACAAGTTTGCGTGAGATTCTGCAGAGTTTTTCATTCTCATGTAATAAGGTTGACGACCACACCTGTGAGGCATGCCATCTAGGCAAGCACGTTAGTCTTCCCTTTAACGAGTCTACAAACATTTCCACTTTTCCATTTCAGTTATTGCATAGTGATGTTTGGACGTCCCGGTTGCAAACAACATGGGTTATCTATACTATTTGGTGATATTGGATGTTTTTCCCCATTATGTGTGGACATTTCCTCTCCGTCGCAAGTCCGATGCTCTTGCTACACTCACTGCTTTTTACTCATATATCACCACACAGTTTGGTCGTCCTATTCTTGCCTTGCAAACTGAAAACGGAGAAGAGTTTGACAATATTGCCATCCGCAATCTCCTTGCGACTCACGACACCATTTTTCAGCTCACTTGCCCCTACACGTCACAGCAGAATGGTCGCGCCGAGCATGTCATCCGCACTATTAATGACCATGTCCGCACGTTGCTTTTCCACTCCAACATGCCTCCTCAGTTCTGGCCAGACGGTCTTGCAACCGCCAACCTTCTCACAAACATCCGCCCGTGTCGTCCTCACTGGAACTATACTCCTCATGAGCTCCTCTTCGGTGCGGCTCCATCTTATGATGGTCTTCGCATTTTCGGGTGTCTCCGTTATCCTAGCACCGCGCCCACCACCCCTCACAAACTCACTCCCCGGTCAGTTCCTTGCATCTTTCTCGGTTATCCTCCCAACACCAAAGGTTATTGGTGCTATGATCCAATGTCCCACTACGTATTTACTTCGCGACACATGTACTTTGATGAGCCGGTGTTCCCATTTCAGCAGGTACAATCCTCCTCGGCGTCTCCCACAGTGCGGCTCGCCCCTGCCACCACCTACGGTGAGCTGCCACCATGCCGCGCCAAGCACTGCGCCCGGCCCTGCCCACGCTTCCGGCACCGGCCGCCCCCTCCTGCGGCGCTTCGGGTGTGGCTGCCCCCTCGGGCGCCCCCGCAGCCGCAGCCTTTGGCGCCCCCTCGGGCGTCCCCGCCCCCGAGGCCAACTAGGGTGCCCCCGCCGCCACGGGCCCTTCGGCCGCCCCCGTCGCCGCGGCCTCTGGCGCCGCTGCGGGTGGCCCCTCCAAGTCCTCAGAGACCGGCTTGACCTCCTACTCGCCGGTCCCCCTCTCATCTCTGCCGACTGCAGTCGCACCTCTCACCGGTGTGGTTACTCGAGCTCGGACTGGGACGTTTCATCCTAGCATGCGTAATACCTCAAACGAGTACGCGTGTGCCGCGTCTACCACGGCCCCGTCTCCGCTCCCCACCTCCGCCCGCGCAACCCTTTGGGATCTGAACTGGCTTGCTGCGATGCGTGAAGAGTTCGATGCCCTGTAGCGCAACAGTACGTGGGAGCTTGTCCCGCGGCCTCCCTGTGCCAATGTTATCATTGGCAAGTGGATTTTCCGCCACAAGACTCGTCCTGATGGTTATCTTGTGTGCTACAAGGCGCGATGGGTGGTGCGCGGTTTCCGCCAGCGCGCCAACGTGGACTTCACGGTCACCTTCGCCCCGGTTGTCAAACCGGGCACAATTCGCGCTGTTCTCCAGCTTGATGTCTCTAGCGCCTGGCCAGTTCACCAACTCAACGTGTCCAATGCTTTCTTGCATGGCCATCTCGACGAGCAGGTGTTTTGTAAGTAGCCCACTGGTTTCGTCGACACTGACTATCCGGACCACGTGTGCTTGCTCTCTCATTCTCTTTACGGGTTGAAGCAGGTGCCTCAGGCCTGGTACCAGTGGATCGCGGCCTTCCTTCGATAGTAGGGGTTTCGGTCCACACAGTCCGATGCCTCCCTGTTTGTTTTTCACTAGGGCGCCGCCACCGCTTACCTTTTCTTGTACATCGACGGCATCATCCTGATTGCGTCCTTGCCAGCGCTACTTCAGCAGATCACAGCTCGCCTCGGCACCAAGTTCGCTCTCAAGGACTTGGGGGCTCTCCACTACTTCCTCGGCATCGAGGTTATCCGCCGTGCCACTGGCTTCTTCCTGCATCAGCAGAAGTATGCCTACGAGCTTCTGGAGTGATCTGACATACTTAACTGCAAGCTTGCTTCCACACCTGTTGACACTAAGGCTAAGGTGTCCGCCGTCGAGGGCTCTCCGGCGTCCGAAGCTCCCTTTTACCGCTCCATCGTCAGTGCTCTTCAGTACCTCACACTGAAGCATCCGGATATCAAGTATGCTGTCCAGCAGGTGTGTCTCCACATGCATGCCCCTCGTGACACTCATTGGCCTCTGGTGAAACATATTCTCCGGCATATACGTGGCACCACGGCTATGGGTGTCACCCTGACGGCATCACCCGACACCAGCCTCGTCGCCTACTCTGACGCCGACTGGCTGGGTGTCCCGACACTTGGCGCTCCACTTCCGGCTACTACGTCTACCTCAGACCCTCTATGGTTTCGTGGTCGTCTAAACGACAACCCACGGTCTCACGGTCAAGTACCAAGGCCGAGTACAGGGCAGTGGCCAATGCCGTCGTGGCGTGCTCTTGGCTATGACAGCTTCTTCAGGCCACGCTTGTCTACTGTGACAATGTCTCCGCGTTCTACCTCGCTGCCAACCCTGTACATCATCGCCGGACGAAGCATATTGAGCTCGACATTGACTTCGTTCGGGAGCATGTCACACATGGTCGTGTTCGAGTTTTGCATGTGCCCACCGATCAGCAGTTCGCCGATGTTATGACGAAGGGTCTACCCACCTCGACTTTCGAGGGCTTTCGGTCCAGTATTTGCGTCACCAGCGATGCTTTGAC
>NC_057797.1:26728711-26738658 GCF_018294505.1 Triticum aestivum | reverse complement strand
TGTGTACACGTATGTAGGACCGGATTTTGTATGTCGTACCTGTAGCTCTCCCTCTATATTTACTTTTATCTTGAGAGACAAGACACCGGTCACATGATACGTCTCCAACGTATCTATAATTTTTGATTGCTCCATGCTATATTATCTACTGTTTTGGACATTATTGGGCTTTATTATCCACTTTTATATTATTTTTGGGACTAACCTATTAACCGGAGGCCCAACCCAGAATTGCTGTTTTCTTGCCTGTTTTAGGGTTTCGAAGAAAAGGAATATCAAATGGAGTCCAAACGGAATGAAACCTTCGGGAACGTGATTTTCTCATCGAATACAACTCAGGAGACTTGGACCCTATGTCAAGGCACGTAACAGGAGGCCACGAGGTAGGGGGGCGCTCCCAACCCTACCAGGTGTGCCCTCACCCTCGTGGGCCCCCTGTTGCTCCACCAACGTACTTCTTCCTCCTATATATATCCACGTACCCCCAAATGATCATATATGGAGCCAAAACCCTAATTCCACCGCCGTAACTTTCTGTATCCACGAGATCCCATCTTGGGGCCTGTTCCGGAGCTCCACCGAAGGGGGCATCAATCACGGAGGGCTTCTACATCAACACCATAGCCTCTCCGATGAAGTGTGAGTAGTTTACTTCAGACCCACGGGTCCATAGTTAGTATCTAGATGGCTTCTTCTCTCTTTTTAGATCTTAATACAATGTTCTCCCCCTCTCTTGTGGAGATCTATTCGATGTAATCTTCTTTTTGTGGTGTGTTTGTTGAGATCGATGAATTGTGGGTTTATGATCAAGTCTATCTATGAATAATATTTAAATCTTCTCTGAATTCTTTTATGTATGATTGGTTATCTTTGCAAGTCTCTTCGAATTATCAGTTTGGTTTGGCCTACTAGATTGATCTTTCTTGCAATGGGAGAAGTGCTTAGCTTTGGGTTCAATCTTGCGGTGTCCTTTCCCGGTGACAGTAAGGGCAGCAAGGCACATATTGTATTGTTGCCATCGAGGATAATAAGATGGGGTTTTCTTCATATTGCATGAGTCTATCCCTGTACATAATGCCATCTTGCTTAAGGCGTTACTCTGTTTTTTTACTTAATACTCTAGATGCATGCTGGATAGCGGTCGATGAGTGCAGTAATAGTAGTCGATGGAGGCAGGAGTCGGTCTACTTGTCTCGGACGTGATGCCTATATACATGATCATACCAAGATATACTCATAACTATGCTCAATTCTGTCAATTGCTCAACAATAATTTGTTCACCCACCGTAGAATACGTATGCCCTCGAGAGAAGCCATTAGTGAAACCTATGGCCCCCGGGTCTATCTTTATCATATCAATCTCCTCCTACTTTGTTATTTACTTTTCCTTTATTTTACTTTGCATCTTTATCATAAAAATACAAAAAATAGTATCTTATCATATCTATCAGATCTCACTCTCGTAAGTGGCCCTATAGGGATTGACAACCCCTATTTGCGTTAGTTGCGAGGATTTATTTGTTTTGTGCAGGTGCGAGGGACTCGCGCGTAGCCTCCTACTGGATTGATACCTTGGTTCTCAAAAACCGAATGAAATACTTACGCTACTTTGTTGCATCATCCCTTCCTCTTCGAGGAAAACTAATGCAGTGCTAAAAGAGGTAGCAAGAAGGATTTCTGGCGCCGTTGCTGGGGAGGTCTATGCAAAAGTCAACATACCAAGTACCCATCACATACCCTTATCTCCCGCATTACATTATTTGCCATTTGCCTCTCGTTTTCCGCTCCCCCACTTCACCCTTGCCGTTTTATTTTCCCTCTCTCTCTATCCTCCCTCTATTAGCCTCTTTTTGCACGCTTGCTTTTTGTTTGCTTGTGTGTTAGTTTGCTTGCTTGTCACGATGCCTCAAGATAATACTAAATTGTGTGACTTCACCAACACCAACAACAATGATTTTATTAGCACTCCGATTGCTCCTCTTACCGATGCTGAATCTTGTGAAATTAATGCTGCTTTGATGAATCTTGTTATGAAAGATCCGTTCTCCGGCCTTCCTAGTGAAGATGTCGCTACCATCTAAATAGCTTCGTTGATTTGTGTGACATGCAAAACAAGAAAGATGTGGATAATGATATTGTTAAATTGAAGCTATTTCCTTTTTCGCTTAGAGATCGTGCTAAAGCTTGGTTTTTGTCTTTGCCTAAAAATAGTATTGATTCATGGAACAAGTGCAAAGATGCTTTTATCTCTAAGTATTTTCCTGCTGCTAAGATCATCTCTCTTACAAACGATATTATGAATTTTAAGCAACTTGATCATGAACATGTTGCACAAGCTTGGGAGAGAATGAAATTAATGATACGCAATTGCCCTACTCATGGTTTAAATTTATGGATGAATATACAAATTTTTTATGCCGGATTGAATTTTGCTTCTAGAAATCTTTTAGATTCGGCCATGGGAGGCACTTTTATGGAAAACACTTTAGGAGAAGCTACTAAACTCCTAGATAATATTATGGTTAATTATTCTCAATGGCATACTGAAAGATCTACTAATAAAAAGGTGCATGCGATAGAAGAAATTAATGTTTTGAGTGGAAAGATGGATGAACTTATGAAATTATTTGCTAATAAGAGTGTTTCTTCTGATCCTAATGATATGCCCTTGTCTACTTTGATTGAGAATAATAATGAATCTATGGATGTGAATTTTGTTGGTAGGAACAATTTTGGTAATACGCTTATAGAGGAAATTTCAACCCTAGGCCTTATCCTAGTAATCCCACTAATAATTATGGTAATTCCTACAAAATTCTTATGGAAATTATAATAAGATGCCCTCTGATTTTGAATATAATATTAAAGAATTTATTACTTCGCAAAAGAATTTTAATGCTATGATTGAAGAAAAATTGCTTAAGATTGATGATTTGGCTAGGAACATTGATAGAATTTCTCTTGATGTTGATTATTTGAAACTTAGATCTATTCCACCTAAGCATGATATCAATTAGTCTCTCAAAGCCATGGGAATTTCCATTTATGAGTGCAAAGAAAGAACCGCTAGGATGCGTGCTAAGAAAGATGCCTTTATAAAAGCGTGTTCTTCTAGTTCCTATGAAAATAATGATAAAGATCTAAAAGTTATTGATGTGTCCCCTATTAAATCTTTGTTTTGCAATATGAATCTTGATAATGATGGGACTGAATATGATCCACCTTTACCTAGAATGTGTTCCAAGAATTCAAAATTTGTTGATCTTGATGCTAAATTTGATAAAAGTGGGATTGAAGGAATTAAAACCCTAGATGTTGCTAAACCCACTATTATGGATTTCAAGGAATTTAACTATGAAAATTTCTCTTTGATTGATTGTATTTCCTTGTTTGCAATCCGTGCTAAATTCTCCTCTCGCTTATAGTCAAAATAAAGCGTTTACTAAACATATCGTTGATGCCTTGATGCAATCTTATGAAGAAAAACTTGAATTGGAAGTTTCTATCCCTAGAAAACTTTATGTTGAGTGGGAACCAACTATTAAAATTAAAATTGAAGATCATGAATGCTATGCTTTATGTGATCTGGGTGCTAGTGTTTCCACGATTCCAAAGACCTTGTGTGATTTGTTAGGTTTCCATGATTTTGGTGATTGCTCTCTAAACTTGCACCTTGCGGATTCCACTATTAAGAAACCTATGGGAAGAATTAATGATGTTATTATTGTTTCAAATAGGAATTATGTTCCCGTAGATTTTATCGTTCTTGAGATAGATTGCAATCCTTCATGTCCTATTATTCTTGGTAGACCTTTCCTTAGAACGATTGGTGCAATTATTGATATGAAGGAAGGAAATATTAGATTCCAATTTCCATTAAGGAAAGGCATGGAACACTTTCCTAGAATGAAAATTAAATTACCTTATGAATCTATTATGAGAGCCACTTATGGATTGCCTACCAAAGATGGCAATACCTAGATCTATTCTTGCTTGTTATGCCTAGCTAGGGGCGTTAACTGATAGCGCTTGTTGGGAGGCAACCCAATTTTATGTTTATTCCTTGATTTTTGCTCCTGTTTATTAATAAATAAATTATCTATCCTCTGTTTTGGTTGTGTTTTTTGTGTTTAATTAGTGTTTGTGCCAAGTAGAACCGTTGGGAAGACTTGGGGAAAGTCTTGTTGAACTTGCTGTAAAAAACAGAAGCTTTAGCGCTCACGAGAACTGCTGTCATTTTTATGTGGAAAGTTCTATTTAGTTAATTATTTTTGCAGATGATTAATAGATAAATTCCTCACGTCCAGCAATTTATTTTAGAATTTTTGGGGTTCCAGATCTTGCGCTAGATACAGATTACTACAGACTGTTCTGTTTTTGACAGATTCTGTTTTTCATGTGTTGTTTTGGTTATTTTGATGAATCTATGGCTGGTAAATTAGTTTATAAACCATAGATAAGCTGGAATACAGTAGGTATAACACCCATATAAAGAAATAATGAGTTCATTACAGTACCTTGAAGTAATCTTTTATTCTCTTTCGCTAACAGAGCTCACGAGATTTTCTACTTGAAGTTTTGTGTTGTGAAGTTTTCAAGTTTTGGGTAAAGATTTGATGGATTATGGAACAAGGATTGGAAAGATCCTAAGGTTGGGGATGCCCATGGCACCCCCAAGATAATCTAAGGACACCTAAAAGCCAAAGCTTGCGGATGCCCCGGAAGGCACCCCCTCTTTCGTCTACTTCTATCGGTAACTTTACTTGGAGCTATATTTTAATTTACCACATGATATGTGTTTTGCTTGGAGCGTCTTGTATGATTTGAGTCTTTTCTTGTTAGTTCACCACAATCATCCTTGCTGTACACACCTTTTGAGAGAGCCATATATGATTTGGAATTTGTTAGAATACTCTATATGCTTCGCTTATATCTTTGAAGTTATATATTTTTGCTTTATTGCTTCACTTATATCTTTTAGAGCACGGTGGTGGATTTGTTTTATAGAAACTAGTGATCTCTAATGCTTCACTTAGATTATTTTGAGAGTCTTAATAGCATGGTAATTTTCTTAAAATCCTAATATGCTTGGTATGCAAGATTAATAATAAAACTCTCTTACGAGTGTGTTGAATACTATGATAAGTTTGATACTTGATAATTGTTTTGAGATGTGGAGATGGTGATATTAAAGTCATGCTAGTTGAGTAGTTGTGAATTTGAGAAATACTTGTGTTGAAGCTTGCGATTCCCGTAGCATGCACGTATGGTGAACCGTTATGTGATGAAGTCGGAGCATTATTTATTTATTGATTTTCTTCCGTATGAGTGGCGGTCGGGGACGGGTGATGGTCTTTTCCTACCAATCTATTCCCCTAGGAGCATGCGCGTAATACTTTGTTTTGATAACTTGTAGATTTTTGCAATAAGTATATGAGTTCTTTATGACTAATGTTGAGTCCATAGATTATACGCACTCTCACCCTTCCACCTTTGCTAGCCTCTCTAATACCACACACCTTTTCGCCGGTATCATACACCCACCATATACCTTCCTCAAAACAGCCACCATACCTACCTATTATGGCATTTCCATAGCCATTCCGAGATATATTGCCATGCAACTTTCCACCGTTCCGTTTATGACACACTCCATCATTGTCATATTGCTTAGCATGATCATGTAGTTGACATAGTATTTGTGGCAAAGCCACCGTTCATAATTCTTTCATACTTGTCACTCATGAGTCATTGCATCTCCCGGTACACCGCCAGAGGCATTCATATAGAGTCATATTTTGTTCCAAGTATCGAGTTGTAATTGTTGAGTTGTAAGAAAAATAAAAGTGTGGTGATCATCATTATTAGAGCATTGTCCCAGTGAGGAAAGGATGATGGAGACTATGATTCCCCCACAAGTCGGGATGAGACTCCGGACGAAAAATAAATAAAAAGAGGCCAAAGAAGCCCAAATAAAAAGAAAGAAAAGAGGCCATGAAAAAAAGAGAAAAGGCACAAATAAAAAAATGAGAGAAAAAGAGAGAAGGGACAATGTTACTATCCTTTTACCACACTTGTGCTTCAAAGTAGCACCATGATCTTCATAGTAGAGAGTCTCTCATGTTATCACTTTCATATACTAGTGGGAATCTTTCATTATAGAACTTGGCTTGTATATTCCAATGATGGGCTTACTCAAATTACCCTAGGTCTTCATGAGCAAGCAAGTTGGATGCACACGCACTTAGTTTCTTTTTGAGCTTTCATATACTTATAGCTCTAGTGCATCTGTTGCATGGCAATCCCTACTCACTCACATTGATATGTATTGATGGGCATCAACATAGCCCGTTGATATGCCTAGTTGATGTGAGACTATCTTCTCCCTTTTTGTCTTCTCCACAACCACCACTCTATTCCACCTATAGTGCTATATCCATGGCTCACACTCATGTATTGCGTGAAGATTGAAAAAGTTTTGAGAATGTCAAAAGTATGAAACAATTGCTAGGCTTGTCATCGGGGTTGTGCATGATTTAAATATTTTGTATGGTGAAGATAGAGCATATCCAGACTATATGATTTTGTAGGGATAACTTTCTTTAGCCATGTTATTTTGAGAAGACATAATTGCTTTGTTAGTATGCTTGAAGTATTATTATTTTCTATGTCAATATGAACTTTTGTCTTGAATCTTTTGGATCTGAATATTCATACCACAATTAAGAAGAATTACATTAAAATTATGCCAAGTAGCACTCCGCATCAAAAATTCTGTTTTTATCATTTACCTACTCGAGGACGAGCAGGAATTAAGCTTGGGGATGCTTGATACGTCTCCAACGTATCTATAATTTTTGATTGCTCCATGCTATATTATGTACTGTTTTCGACATTATTGGGCTTTATTATCCACTTTTATATTATTTTCGGGACTAACCTATTAACCGGAGGCCCAGCCTAGAATTGCTATTTTTTTGCCTGTTTTAGGGTTTCGAAGAAAAGGAATATCAAACGGAGTCCAAACGGAATGACACCTTCGGGAACGTGATTTTCTCATCGAATAAACTTAGGAGACTTGGACCCTACGTCAAGGCAAGTAACAGGAGGCCACGAGGTAGGGGGGAGCGCCCTACCGTACTAGGCGCGCCCCCACCCTCGTGGGCCCCCTGTTGCTCCACCGACATACTTATTCCTCCTATATATATATATATATCCACGTACCCCCAAACGATCAGATACGGAGCCAAAGCCCTAATTCCACCGCCGTAACTTTCTGTATCCACGAGATCCCATCTTGGGGCCTATTCCGGAGCTCCGCCGTAGGGGGAATCGATCTCGGAGGGCTTCTACATCAACACCATAGCCTCTCCGATGAAGTGTGAGTAGTTTACTTCAGACCTACGGGTCCATAGTTAGTAGCTAGATGTCTTCTTCTCTCTTTTTGGATCTCAATACAATGTTCTCCCCCTCTCTTGTGGAGATCTATTCGATGTAATCTTCTTTTTACGGTGTGTTTGTTGAGACCGATGAATTATGGGTTTATGATCAATTCTATCTATGAATAATATTTGAATCTTATCTGAATTCTTTTATGTATGATTGGTTATCTTTGCAAGTCTCTTCGAATTATCAGTTTGGTTTGGCCTACTAGATTGATCTTTCTTGCAATGGGAGAAGTGCTTAGCTTTGGGTTCAATCTTGCGGTGTCCTTTCCCGGTGACAGTAAGGGCAGCAAGGCACGTATTGTATTGTTGCCATCGAGGATAACAAGATGGGGTTTTCTTCATATTGCATGAGTTTATCCCTCTACATCATGTCACCTTGCTTAAGGCATTACTCTATTTTTTACTTAATACTCTAGATGCATGCTGGATAGCGGTTGATGAGTGGAGTAATAGTAGTTGATGCAGGCAGGAGTCGGTCTACTTGTCTCGGACGTGATGCCTATATACATGATCATACCTAGATATTCTCATAACTATGCTCAATTCTGTCAATTGCTCAAAAATAATTTGTTCACCCATCGTAGAATACTTATGTTCTCGAGAGAAGCCACTAGTGAAACCTATGGCCCCCGGGTCTATCATTATCATATCAATCTCTTACTACTTAGTTATTTACTTTGCCTTTATTTTACTTTGCATCTTTATCATAAAAATACCAAAAATATTATCTTATCATATCTATCAGATCTCACTCTCGTAAGTGGCCCTATAGGGATTGACAACCCCTATTTGCATTGGTTGCGAGGATTTATTTGTTTTGTGCAGGTGCGAGGGACTCGCGCGTAGCCTCCTACTGCATTGATACCTTGGTTCTCAAAAACTGAGGGAAATACTTACGCTACTTTGCTGCATTATCCCTTCTTCTTCGGGGAAAACGAACGCAGTGCTAAAAGAGGTAGCATCGCACCCCTTGTACCTATATATGTGCCTAGTGCACGATCAATGAGAATATCGATGCACACAATCCCTTTTACAGGAGAGACAAAAAATATTAGCAGCCATCAGTGAGCTTGATCGCAACTAGCCAATCGCCCTGAAGGCTGCTAGTTATTATATATCGCACGTCGTATATAAGAACGGACATGAGCGTTCATATATGAAACTCTAGAGGAATATGAACAAACAGGTTACGAAAAAAACACGTCTATTGGGCCGGCCCAGTTGCGACCGCAGTCAGCAATTCCGGGATTCAACATGCCATGTCGACAATCCCTGTTTGGAAACTCTCTCAAGGTTCAAAATATACCGGGACCGGATAGTTCGATGTGTTGATTTCCGGGAGTGAAAGTTCAGGGTCGATTTAGATTTCTTCTACAAGTTCAAGGTTTGTTTTCAACTTTTGCTTCTGTGAGTCGTACACGAGCACCTGAACGGGTTGGTCGTCATCTGGGAGATGCACGAGTCTATCAGACAGCAGGCACACGAACCCAATGCTCCAGTTAGGCCGGCACCTGGCGTACCAAGACCTCCGCTGCTCCGCCCCATCCTTGTCGCGCCACATGATACATTCTTGTCAACTCCTTCTGCGACCTTGAACCACAGGAGGCCAACTACATGGTGTCAAGATGGTGCACCAAGACCATTGCCCGATGGTGCCGGCCTTCTTCCTCGACAACAGCGCCTATGGACGGTCTACAACCTTGATGCCGGCGACCTTGCCGAGCTTGGAAATGGGCTCTGCAATTCTGGCAAAGCCTTTTCTCTCGGTTGTGATGTCTAGTGAGGCACAAAAGATCTTTTCTAGCCAGTTATAAATGTTGTAGCTGGCGATGAATTCATATGTGAGTCTAATAAATAAATGCATTTCTATCCACATGTGAGACCAGTAATGAGCTTTCGTTATATTTTCTATCCACATATGGGACCATACAAATAAATAAATAAAGATCTTTTTCTATGTGCTTATAATTGCAATTCAAAATGTTATACACTATTTATCTTGCAAAATACGCACTATGACCGCTTAAGATTATCCAACGAATGATGGATGAGCTTTCGCTATATTTTCTCTGTCTTTTTAATCACGAATCACATAACAGCCACAAGACAATGACATCTGTGGACAATCTCTTAAGCCCCGGGGCATTGTGCTAGTATTTGAATAATTCGGTGACCGATGGAAGAAGGGATAATCATGCCTTGGTGTCCACCACTTGGGGTGTTGGCGCTGGCGCATATGACCATAGGCATCATATGAGAGATTTTGTATTTTTTTGCTACAAATATAAATTTTATGAGGGGTTTTATATTGCACTTTTAACTTGCATGTTGTTCCATGATGCGCTGTGGATGAAATTTAGCGACAGAAGTAATGGTTGATAGCATGCCAATGGTCGCAATGCCACGGTCCACCAACCAGCCAATCACATCAATGTCTGTGGAGAGCGCATGTGAGATCAACATGCGGATGTGGCCCATGCATTGAGGAGGGGGGGGGG
>NC_057797.1:26726459-26728698 GCF_018294505.1 Triticum aestivum | reverse complement strand
AAGAAGAATTTTCAGATATAAGTCATTACACCTTCTTTGTAATTAGTTAATCAGACATAAATGCCTGATACGGTGCAGCATAGAAGTAAAGCATCAATATATATGGCATGCTACACAGGCCCCTCCAGCAAATTGTAGACAGAAATTTGCAATCCCAGAATTCATAACAAATGTCATAACTAACTGAAATTAACATGCAATGCAACCCGCAGAATTATGATTTTGTACTTTAGTCTCTATGTAGTATGTGTAGAGAAGACCTGATGGCTAAGAATAAATAGAAGCTTGACAAAAACCTTGTAATTAGTTAATCAGACATAACTCATGACATGATACGTTCACTAGTAGAAAAAGGGTCAAACGTGAAGCACATTAGTGCCGGTTTGTAAAAAACCCGGCACTAATGTGACCATTAGTGCCGGTTCGAATGGCTATGCATTAGTGCCGGTTCGTAATGAACCTAATGAACCTTTAGTACCGGTTCGTGCCACGAACCGGTACTAAAGGGGTGGTGGCAGGCTGGCGTCGGGCCAGGGCCCCACGAGCCCCTTTAGTGACGGTTTGTGACACAAACCGGTACTAAAGGTCTAACCTATAGTACCGGTTTGTGTCACCAACCGGCACTAAAGAGTCTTATCCTATAGTCCTGGTTGAAGACACAAACCGGCACTATAGGGCAATTTTCAAACTCTACCCCCCCTGTGTATCGCCATTTCAGTTTGAAAAAAATCAAAAGAAAATGATAAAAACTTCAAAAAATAAAATCCTTCGAGAGGTAGTTATATTACTACATCTACTAGTTAGGAAAATTTAAAAACTTAAATTTGGACATGTTTTGCAAAAAGTGTAGGGAAAATGTAAAACGGCTATAACTTTTGCATACGACGTCGGAAAAAAACGTATAATATATCAAAAAATTTAGCACGAAAATCTGCATCCGATGGAGACCACCTACGGCATGTTTGAAATTTTTTAGAATCCTCAAATTCCAAAAGGAAAAAAAGATATGGTTAAATTTCAGTTTTTTAAAAAAAAAATTGGTTAAATCTGGTCAAACTACTTATTCAAGAAGTATTAATGTTACTACATAATTATTCAACAATATTAGTGTTACTAAATAATTATTTCAATTTTTTGAATTTTGGTCAAATCTTGTCAAACTATGGTCAAACTTATTCAAGAAATATTAGTGTTACTAAATAATTACTGTTTTTTAGAATAATAGTTTCAAACTCAAACAGTGAAATGTGTGACTTAATGCTCAACCTAAACTCCTGAGGGTTAATAGGATTGACATCTTACTATTGTCAGGAAAACAACAAGTGCAGACTTGGAAATGAAGGAGAATAGAACCCGAAAGTTAAGCGTGCTCGGGCTGGAGTAGTGAGAGGGATGGGTGACCGGTCGGGATGTTAGATGATTTGGAATGAGTGATCCACACTTGAGCAGTTAAGAAAGGTGATTAGAGACTAAATCACCAAATAATTCACAAAAATTAAAAATTGAAAAAAAAATCAAAAAAATTTCCAAAATTTTCAAAAAAAAACCTTTAGTACCGGTTGGTAACACCAACCGGTACTAAAGGTCCCCCCCAACCGGTTTTAAAGCTCCGTTTGCTACTAGTGGTTCTAGTAGCAAAGAACTAACATGGCATTGTGGTAATATCACACAGATCACCTGCAAACTATAGTCTGGCACTGCATGTCAGTTGCAAAATTCACAGCTGAAATCGCTATGTAGTATGTGACGTGGTTTAGAGTAATATGATAAACCACATGGACCTCCAAAAAACTGTAGGTGGCAATGTGTTTGGTTTATCATGTGTAAATTCTGAAGTCAGAAACGGGCCCCACATGCCACTTACAACATCAAAAGCACAAATATTGCCAAGTTGTATGATATATGACCATGGTGAGAGACGCTATAACAAGAGGTAAATAAGCAAAGCAATCGACATTGGGAGAACTGCATAATAGTACATTATCTGCAATTAATCAATCAGAAGCTGAAAACACATGATCTGCTACCGCAAACATTCTACACATAAGACATACTGGAAACCGGTACGAATGTAAGCAAAACATGAAATGAAAAAAACTACCATAATGTGCAGTGCCTCCAAATTGGGAAATCAGCTGAGGAAGGAGATAACCATCTTGGAATCGGTGTGGCTTCTGAAACGCACATTTAGACTCAGGAACTTGACGCTGGTGGCCATGGCGCTTGGCTCGCATTTATC
>NC_057797.1:26724701-26725654 GCF_018294505.1 Triticum aestivum | reverse complement strand
CGGCCTGGAATGAACCCCATTGAACAAAAAAATTACAGATTTAGTATTGTACCTCCAACAATTGGACGATGTTTTGCTAACTGAAGAAACTGTTAGACCGCGGACAGGAGATGTACACACCATGACGATGTTGTCTCGCATCTCCAGGAACCAGGATGGTGTTCCCTGGCTGCAAGATTCCTCGTGCAGCTTGGGAGCATCGCCAATCCTGACCTTGGTGCACAAGCCGCCGGCGTTGCCTCGGGATCCCTCCAGGATGAGCCGCTCGAGGCGAGGAGCCTTCACCACGGCGATGTCCTCCGGAACAGAGCTGCAAATTTGGACGCACCGGAGGCTCTGGCTGACGAAGCGAAGGCGCAGCCCCTTGTTGCATCCATGGATGTTGAGGCCTGAGGGTCTCCAAGATGGGGCTCTCGGCGACGACAAAGTCGATGTCCCCGTCCTCCATGACTACGCTGCAGATGCCAAGCTCATGGAGGTGGTGGAAGGAGGTGCGGGGTAGTAACCTTGCCACATCCTCGAACTTCCAGAGGCCGATGTAGAGGCAGCCGATGCTGGCGATGCCAAAGAGCACGGCCCGGAGGGGCACGTCGAGCGGCCACGGGCGGTTGATGAGGGCGAGCTCCTGGACGCCCTTGGTGGCCAGGAGCTGGAGCCAGCGCGCGAGCTGGGCCTGGTAGGCGCTCATGTGGCTGCTGGTGAGACGGGCGTAGGGGATGGGTCCCGTGTGCGCTTCGAGGACGATGGAGATGGCGGTGACGATGGCCGCCGAGTCGGCGGCATGGGGGAAAAGCTGACGCCTTGGGGCGGAGGTGGGCGTCGTTCAAGATGATGTCCGTCGGAGGCGGGCAGGTCGGGGATGAGCTCGGTGTTGATGTTGCTGAGTAGCTCCTCCGTGGATCGGTCCACCTCACGTGGGTCACGGCCCCTGCCCCGCAGATCGGCCTCCATCG
>NC_057797.1:26719215-26722612 GCF_018294505.1 Triticum aestivum | reverse complement strand
TTTTTTTTTCTTTTTCTGATTTTTGCGCAGGTTACAAAATATATTATTAGACAGAATATAAAATATATTATTAGACAAAATATAGACAGCAGCACACAGCAACATCAGATTCATCGAATACAATAGAAGATTAGTCTCTGAATACAATTCATCATATTAGTCTCCGAATTCAAAAGACCGAACAAAGATAAAACATTACTACTCTCAAGACCGCGAGTATCGAGTTTGTCGAAAGTAATACTAATCCTAACAAGTCCTACTAATCATCATCATACAACTTCTACTCGTTATTCATAACAAGTCATACTATCATCATCTTGATAGTCTTCGAACCAACCCTACTTAATTGTTCTTAGCACATGATCATCAGTATTAGGCAGGACCTAAATACCCTATTTAAGCTAAAATAGCATAAAACAATATAGACCCTGACTCTCCATTATGGAGAATGGAGAACATCCTGTCTCCAATTCTTGCGCTTCGCTTCCTTTTGCTTTCAAGAAGCTCCTTACGACTGTCCATACATTTTTCCCATCCTTTGATTTTCATGTCTCCGCTTCTTTTAGAAATCTCGTATGGACAGTTGAGATTCGTAGGACGACCTAGCTGTATGTTCAAAACATTAACACTACCTTTCAGATACATCATATGAGGCACACAATTCTCTGGGATTATCTGTTGAAAAACATAGTAATAACTTCATAGTTAGCAATGATGTACTAGTTTTAGAAGTATGCAAAAGATGCACGGATGTCGTAATAGTAAAAATCTTACCAGGGTGTCTCCATGGTAGTTACCGTAGTTGAACACATGCACTAGTGGCACGTATTTACCATAATGTTGAGGAGTTTGATTGTAGATATTGTAATTCTCAATGTCAGTACAAAATCCGACCTAATGATTTTTCTCCTTGTAAGTTGTTAATTCGGAGCCATCGGTGTAGTGGGTTTTGTCTACCATCTCCCGCACATTCTTTGAACAATAAAAATAAGCTGTCAATGGAAATAAACTGTCCACTATTTTGAAATAAACAGTATAAATTAGCTAATAACTATGTTTGAGAAACTCACGTAGCGGTAGAACTGGAGGCGTATCAACAAGGACCCAAATGTCCATATTGTCTTGGTTGATGTCAGGATTACCAAGATCCATGGTGATAAGCTTACCCTCATCAAAACCATACATCTTGCAAAATGCTTCCCAATTTTTGCAACCAAAATGGGTTACGCTCTCAGAATTATATAGATTTACTTCAAAGTCAACATCGTGATGAGTCCTTAGGTGAATTTTCTTTGTTTCAGAAATTTCATGGTCTTCAAAATCCATCCTCTCCAAGACATAGCGTCTTGCATGGCATGGGATAAGCTATACTTGAATTGTAAAAGATGAAAATTACACGTTGAAATAGTTGAAGTCATGCTTAATTATGAAAATAACACTTGTCGTCATTGTGTACCGTTTCAACTTTGAAGGTCTCCTCGAGCTTAATGTTGAAGCGCCGATCATCGTCCAGGTGAGGCATGTCGCATAGACCTCGATCGTCGTGGCACCAGTCGCACTCCGCCGGGAGACTTTCGTCGTCCGATGATGATGATGACATATCCTGGGACAACTCCCAGAATTGCTTGCCGCCTGAACCACCGGCCTCATTGTTGTGGGCCATGTTTCGCTCTAAATAGGAAAAAAAATTGGTCAAAAAGTTGGTTATTGTCAAGGAACAAGATCATGGTCTCATCATTTAGGGTTTGTCGACACCGAGGCACCCTAAAAGCCTAAGCTTTCATCACTTAGGGTTTGTTGACGCCGAGGCACCCTAAAAGCCTAAGCGTACATCATTTAGGTTCTCATCGACACCGAGGCATCCGGGGCAGCCAAGTTAAGTTTTCATCATTTAGGGTTTATCGATGCCGAGGCACCCTAGGTTGGGCCTAATCACTTGGCTCTATTGCCACCTATGGTTTAATACAGCAAGAATAAAGGGGCAGTTGATCCTACTTAATTAAGTACTAAGATACCCCGGGCCATGCATTAGTAGCAAGTACCCCATATATCTGATTTTTAGCAAAGTCATGCTAAAATTCACGGAAAATTTTAGCATGACCTTTGCTAAAAATAGGACATATGGAGTACCCGAATTTGCCAGAACGGAAGTTAATCGACATTCCGGCAAACTCAAGGGCCTCTCGGGGTACCTGCAAAATCATCACGACACGAAGGGCCTCTCAAGGGCCTCAAGCAGCAGCGGCCCTTCACGAGCGAACTCAATGAGTGTGAACCAACAGAGTGTGGGTCACCACAATATGCTTGCAAGTAATTTTTCTGTAACTAAGGTACAATATGCTTGCAAGTAAATCACAATATGCTTGCAAGTAATTTTTCTATAATAGTCTTGCCCCTATTTGAAGGACAAGCAAATAGATACAATGTGTAGCTTTGGCATAATCCTAAGGCACAATCCTCTGACTAATTCATCACTGTAGGCCGGCATGAAACACACTCCTCCAAAAAAGCCTAAAATTCCACTATTATTAAATGTAAAAAAGCCTAAAATCCACTAGTATTGCCTCTAAGAAAGCCTTAAAAGTCCACTATTATTGACAATCAAAATATGATCTGAACTGTAAGGAGTTAACTGAAAAATGAGTGTTAACTGAAGTTTTTGGTTCTAATTTGAAAACCCAAAATTTCATCAACACATTAATTATAATTTGTTTGTGCAAATACTTCTCTCAGGCAGCCATACACATCTTTCTTCATCCAATTTTTTCCTACAGCATCATTGAACATCTGAAACTTACCAGCTCAACTTGAGAAAAAAATGGATAGGCAGGGACATTTGTGCTTTTTGCCATCTAATCTAATCTACCTCTGCTTGATTAACTATTGTTTTGGTTTTCACTTTGT
The DNA here is from genome assembly GCF_018294505.1 of Triticum aestivum. Classification (NCBI taxonomy): domain Eukaryota; kingdom Viridiplantae; phylum Streptophyta; class Magnoliopsida; order Poales; family Poaceae; genus Triticum; species Triticum aestivum. Next base: position 26,719,708 of record NC_057797.1, on the reverse strand, counting down.
GCTAGCCCATTAGATTAGTTGGTAAAGTACATGCTTCATCTTACATTCTCTACCTGTGTGTACATGCATTTGCAGGCTTTCAGGCCCTGACTAATTAACTACATTGCTGATCAGAGACCCTGCTGTTTACTGGGAGGTGGCAATACTACTGTGCTAGTGTGCTAGTACTGGTTTTTATTCTTTGGAACCTTCCACTTATGAAGCTCTCTCAAGTAAAGATTTTCAACTAGTACATTTTTGTATGGTGCAAAAGTCCAGCAGCACTAGAACTGAATTGATTGATCTATACATGTTGTAGGAGGAGCTATATCATTTTCTCCATGGGGAAGGAGGAGAGGGAGGAAGGAGGAAGGAGGAGAGGTACCTGGGCGGGCGCGGCCGGTCATCGGAGGGGTTGGGGTCAGGGTTGGGGTTGCCGGCGGCAGCGTCGAAGGGATGGCTCGATTGGTCATCGGGGAGGCCTCCTGGGCGCCTCGGTTGGTCGTGGGGAGGC
>NC_057797.1:26716405-26718136 GCF_018294505.1 Triticum aestivum | reverse complement strand
GGGGATCGAGATCGAGATGAAGGGGGATAGCGATCGAGATTTAAAAATATTCATCAAATTTGAAAAAATATTCATGAATTCGAAAAGTGCCCATGAAATTTAAAAATATTCATGAGTTTAAAAATATTCATGAGTTCAAATTTGATATCGTACGCCTTATAGGTCATCAGGTTGTGCTCGGCGCCCTGTGACAAGGTGAATATGAGTTGTTCTTCTGCGGAAGAATCTTCATGTAAAGGGTACGACAGAAGTTTCTGCTTGAACCAACGCGTGAAACATGAGTTGTGCTCTTTACTAGTTTAAACGAGTGAAACGCGTGAATCTTGAAGTAAAAAAATAAGTATATATACTAATGGCGCACCGGGTATTAGTGCGCCATTACTAGTTTAAACTAGTAATGGCGCACTGTGAAATGATGCGTCATTAGTAGTTTTGCAAAAAAAAATACAGTAATGGCGCACTGTCTGCTTGGTGCGCTGGCGCACTTCGACCTGATGCGCCATTAGTATGTATGGAAAAATGGAAAAAAAAATTAATACTAGTGGCGCACCCAGTTTCTGGTGCGCCATTAGTGTCTTCCACACTAATGGCGCATCACCAACCGGTGCGCCATTAGTATATAGTAGTGGCGCACTGCTTCCATGGTGCGCCATTAGTATCAATCCTATCTATAGCGCTTTTCCTAGTAGTGCTTCTTTCTTTGGGAAGGTGGCATTCGGTTTTTTTCTTTTATTTTCTTCTATATTTTTTGATGTTTTAGTTTCTTGTTCACTTATATATATTTTTTAAAAAAAACAAATTTATTAATACTTTTGAATTTATGGAAAATAAATAAAGTACTATTTTTTTTAAAAATAATTGTTTTATTCAAAATTATGTGCATTTTTTAAAAATGCACGGAGATTATTTTCTTATATTTGTGAAAATTTATCAAATTACATCAACACAATTGAAGTCCGGGAATATTTTTGAAATTTTTTGACATTTTTAAAAAAATCTTTGATAATTGTCCCCAATTCTTGATTGAAAGAGACACCAAAGGCCTCTACCCTCCCTCTCTGTCTATCCAAGAGATGGAAGGGTAGAGCTTTTCTTTGGTTTTTTGATCTTTTCGTCAAAGAGTTGAAGTCCATCCGAACCCTCCAATGCAGAAATATGAGGAGAGCAAAGCGCCAATGGTGCGTGAAGCGCATGCGGAAGGGGCACGGAGAAATAAAGAAGTGTGGGGGGAGAAACAGCCAAGCTCATTCCCTTCGCTTCATGGGCCAAAAGTAGTGCTTTGTTTCCTGGCCACAATGAAAATAGATGGCAAGTGCCTGATCGCTACGGCTCCGGTAGGTTGCGTTCCCTTAACCAAGCCACTGCCTATGAGTCGCCAAAAACGCATGAACATTTTTTAAAATCAATGAGTAGTTTTGTACTCATGAAGAATTTCAAAAATTATGAACTTTTCTTAAATTCATGAATGTTCTAAAATTTTATGAATATTTTTTTAGTTCAGATAAAAATATAAATCTTGAATGCTTAATTTATTCTTAAATTGCTTTAATAGAATGTTGGTTTTGGTACTGCTATGTGGAACCACAACCGGAAAACGGGCATACGCCGACGGCCAAAGCTATGCCTACGGCTGCCGTCGGCCTAGTTCGACATATGCCGACAGCCCAGTCCTGGCCGTCGGCTTAAACTGGCCGTCGGGTTACATGGACCTATGCCGACGGCTGCCGTCGG
>NC_057797.1:26715265-26716004 GCF_018294505.1 Triticum aestivum | reverse complement strand
CGGCTTTGCCGTCGGCATAGCTATTTTTTACATACTTATTTTTCATATGTTTTAATGCTTTTTTTACATACGTTTTTTTGCATATGTTTTTATGCTTTTTAGAAAATATGCGTTCATCCTTTTTTATGTATTATATGAATATGTATGTAGTTTGTAATTTTTTCCATAGATTATGAATATATATATATATATATATATATAGTTTGTATTTTTTTTAGCACATTAATAATATGCTGTCATGTTCTTTTGAATATAGGTCCTTAAATTTTATTAAAATCAAAAACAGCTATGCAATAGAAGTTGAGTTGCGGTTGCAAACGCCCGGCACCCATCTCCGGAGTGTGACCCCCTCACGTTCGCGGTGTGCCCCCCTCACGGACGGCGCCGCCGCCGGCATTTGGAGGGCGGAAACAGCCGCATCGGGTCTATACGGAGGGGACATTGCTCTCAAGTGTTTCTATGGGATGACCTACCACAACCGGGTGGTGTTGTGGCATGTTCGAAGAGGCGGCACGCATCTCCGGGGCGTGGCCCCCCTAACGGACGGCGCCGCCGCCGGCACCTGGAGGGGGAAAACGGACGCATCGGGTCTACACGGAGGGGATGTAGCTGTCGGTTTGGCCCAGATGTTGCTCCTAGGTGTCCCTCTGAGCTAACCTTACACAACCGGGTCGAGAGGTCCACTGTTCAAAACCCGCCCGTGAAAAGTCAAAGGGCTAGATCTCGTGGTCAATCGCTC
>NC_057797.1:26709260-26715040 GCF_018294505.1 Triticum aestivum | reverse complement strand
TGTGGGTCTGGCCCGGTTGTTGCTCCAAAGTGTTCCCATGGGCTGACCTAACACAACCGGGCGGGGAGGTCCGCTGGTCAAAGCCCGTCCGTGCAAAGTCAAAGGGCTAGATCTCGTGGTCAAATGCTATAGGGTTAGGCGGGACGGGGGCCCTGGGGGGGTAGCAATGACACTGGAGCATTGCACCGGGCCCTCATACATGTGGGGTGGTGTGGTGGCATGTCCGAAGAGGCGGCACGCGTCTCGGGGGCGTGCCCCCCCCCCTCACGGACGGCGATGACACGGTAGTAGACGTTCTGTGGTAACGATGCGGCGTGAATATTTTTAAATACTCGGAGCGCGATAAAATCATGAGTTTTTTTGCACGATGTGGGAACATGTGCTATAGGAACGATGGTATTTTTTCATAATTTTTGGTTATGGTGAAGTATCCAAGAAAATCCCTCAACGCGGATTCCCTTCGCGCGTCTACGGCTGTGGCCGGCGGCCTACGGGGGCTAGCATGCCGCCAAATCTTGCGTAGGCAGCCTCTCACAAGTCTGGAAGTGTTGTGGCGGTTGCAAACGCCCAGCACGCGTGTCCGGGGTGTGCCCTCCCTCACGGATGGCGCCGCTGCCGGCACCTGGAGTGGGGAAACGGACGCGTCGGGTCTACACGGAGGGGATCTTGCTGTGGGTATGGCCCGGTTGTTGCTCCAAAGTGTTCCTATGGGCTGACCTAACACAATCGGGTGGGGAGGTCTGCTGGTCAAAGCCCGTCCGTGGAAAGTCAAAGGGCTAGATCCCGTGGTCAAATGCTACAGCGTTAGGCGGGACGGGGGTCCTGGGGGGTAGCAATGCCACTGGAGCATCGCACCGGGCCCTCATACATGCGGGGTGGTGTGGTGGCATGTCCGAAGAGGCGGCACGCGTCTCCGGGGCATGGCCCCCCCTCACGGACGGCGATGACACGGTAGTAGACGTTCTGCGGTAACGATGCGGCGTGAATATTGTTAAATACTCGGAGCGCGATAAAATCATGAGTTTTTTTGCACGACGTGGGCACATGTGCTATAGGAAAGATGGTGTTTTTTCATATTTTTTCGTGATGGAGAAGTATCTGAAAAATTCCCTCTACGCGGATTGCCCTTCGCGCGTCTACGGCTGTGGCCGGCGGCCTACGGGGGCTAGCATGCCGCCAAATCTTGCTTAGGCGGCCTCTCACAAGTCTGGAAGTGTTGTGACGGCTGCAAACGCACGACACGCGTGTCCGAGGTGTGCCCGCCCCCCTCGCGGACGGCGCCGCCGCCGGCACCTGGAGGGGGGAAACAGACGCGTCGGGTCTACATGGAGGGGATCTTGCTATGGGTCTGGCCCGGTTGTTGCTCCAAAGTGTTCCTATGAGCTGACCTAACACAACCGGGCGGGGAGGTCTGCTGGTCAAAGCCCGTCCGTGCAAAGTTAAAGGGCTAGATCCCGTGGTCAAACGCTACAGGGTTAGGCGGGACGGGGGCCCTAGGGGTAGCAATGTCACCAGAACATCGCACCGGGCCCTCATACATGCGTGGTGGTGTGGTGGCATGTCCGAAGAGGCGGCACGCGTCTCCGGGGCGTGCCCCCCCCCTCACGGACGGCGATGACAAGGTAGTAGACGTTCTGCGGTAACGATGCGGCGTGAATATTATTAAATACTCGGAGGGCGATAAAATCATGAGTTTTTTTGCACGACGTGGACACATGTGCTATAGGAACGATGGTACCTTTTCATAATTTTTGGTGATGGAGAAGTATATATATGAGAAGATTAACCCGTGAGTTGGTACCAGTTGATTGGCTAGGTATGTCCCACTACCTAGTGACACCATTATAAATGCATTAGAGGGTAATGCACGATTTGCCACGACATTCTTTGGTTTTAAATAAATTATATTTTTCTATTATGAGTTTTTATAGCAATTCACATTTCGTATATACCGCGAAGTTGGTTGAGCGACCACAGACCCCTGTTGCGCTATAGGGTAAGCCATGTAGACTGGTCCTTCATTACTAGGAAAAGGCCTACTAATGGCGCACTGGTTTTGCCTACTAATGGCGCATTACCAGTGCGCCATTAGTAGCACGCCATTAGTATATCTTACTAATGGCGCACGCTATTAGTAGCACGCCATTAGTATATCTTACTACAGGTGCGCCATTAGTATCTGGTATACTAATGGCGCACCAACTAGTGCGCCATTAGTATGTAACAGCATGCGCCATTAGTGTGCCTCCCGGGGGGCCATACGTAAGCATGGCTTTGTCATACTAATGGCGCATTCTCTGTTGATGCGCCATTAGTATCCTTTGGCATACTAATGGCGCACCTGGTGGTGATGCGCCATTAGTATGAATATTTGGTTTTTTTTCCTTTTCTGATTTTTGCGCAGGTTACAAAATATATTATTAGACAGAATATAAAATATATTATTAGACAGAATATAGACAGCAGCACACAGCAACATCAGATTCATCGAATACAATAGAAGATTAGTCTCCGAATACAATTCATCATATTAGTCTCCGAATTCAAAACACCGAACAAAGATAAAACATTACTAGTCTCAAGACCGCGAGTATCGAGTTTGTCGGAAGTAATACTAATCCTAACAAGTCCTACTAATCATCATCATACAACTTCTACTCGTTATTCATAACAAGTCATATGATCATCATCTTGATAGTCTTCGAACCAACCCTACTTAATTGTTCTTAGCACATGATCATCAGTATTAGGCAGGACCTAAATACCCTATTTAAGCTAAAATAGCATAAAACAATATAGACCCTGACTCTCCATTATGGAGAATGGAGAACATCCTGTCTCCAATTCTTGCGCTTCGCTTCCTTTTGCTTTCAAGAAGCTCCTTACGACTGTCCATACATTTTTCCCATCCTTTGATTTTCATGTCTCCGCTTCTTTTAGAAATCTCGTATGGACAGTTGAGATTCGTAGGACGACCTAGCTGTATGTTCAAAACATTAACACTACCTTCCAGATACATCATATGAGGCACACAATTCTCTGGGATTATCTGTTGAAAAACATAGTAATAACTTCATAGTTAGCCATGATGTACTAGTTTTAGAAGTATGCAAAAGATGCACGGATGTTGTAATAGTAAAAATCTTACCAGGGTATCTCCATGGTAGTTACCGTAGTTGAACACATGCACTAGTGGCACGTATTTACCATAATGTTGAGGAGTTTGATTGTAGATATTGTAATTCTCAATGTCAGTACAAAATCCGACCTAATGATTTTTCTCCTTGTAAGTTGTTAATTCGGAGCCATCGGTGCAGTGGGTTTTGTCTACCATCTCCCGCATATTCTTTGAAAAATAAAAATAAGCTGTCAATGGAAATAAGCTGTCCACTATTTTGAAATAAACAGTATAAATTAGCTAATAACTATGTTTGAGAAACTCACATAGCGGTAGAACTGGAGGCGTATCAACAAGGACCCAAATGTCCATAATGTCTTGGTTGATGTCAGGATTACCAAGATCCATGGTGATAAGCATACCGTCATCAAAACCATACATCTTGCAAAATGCTTCCCAATTTTTGCAACCAAAATGGGTTACACTCTCAGAATTATATAGATTTACTTCAAAGTCAACATCGTGATGAGTCCTTAGGTGAATTTTCTTTGTTTCAGAAATTTCATGGTCTTCAAAATCCATCCTCTCCAAGACATAGCGTCTTGCATGGCATGGGATAAGCTATACTTGAATTGTAAAAGATGAAAATTACACGTTGAAATAGTTGAAGTCATGCTTAATTATGAAAATAACACTTGTCGTCATTGTGTACCGTTTCAACTTTGAAGGTCTCCTTGAGCTTAATGTTGAAGTGCCGATCATCGTCCAGGTGAGGCATGTCGCATAGACCTCGATCATCGTGGCACCAGTCGCACTCCGCCGGGAGACTTTCGTCGTCCGATGATGATGACGACATATCCTGGGACAACTCCCAGAATTGCTTGCCGCCCGAACCACCGGCCTCATCGTTGTGGGCCATGTTTCGCTCTAAATAGGAAAAAAATGGTCAAAAAGTTGGTTATTGTCAAGGAACAAGATCATGGTCTCATCATTTAGGGTTTGTCGACACCGAGGCACCCTAAAAGCCTAAGCTTTCATCACTTAGGGTTTGTCGACGCCGAGGCACCCTAAAAGCCTAAGCGTACATCATTTAGGTTCTCATCGACACTGAGGCATCCGGGGCAGCCAAGTTAAGTTTTCATCATTTAGGGTTTATCGATGCTGAGGCACCCTAGGTTGGGCCTAATCACTTGGCTCTATTGCCACCTATGGTTTAATACAGCAAGAATAAAGGGGCAGTTGATCCTACTTAATTAAGTACTAAGATACCCCGGGCCATGCATTAGTAGCAAGTACCCCATATGTCCGATTTTTAGCAAAGTCATGCTAAAATTCACGGAAAATTTTAGCATGACCTTTGCTAAAAATAGGACATATGGAGTACCCGAATTTGCCAGAACGGAAGTTAATCGACATTCCGGCAAACTCAAGGGCCTCTCGGGGTACCTGCAAAATCATCACGACACGAAGGGCCTCTCAAGGGCCTCAAGCAGTAGCGGCCCTTCACGAGCGAACTCAATGAGTGTGAACCAACAGAGTGTGGGTCACCACAATATGCTTGCAAGTAATTTTTCTGTAACTAAGGCACAATATGCTTGCAAGTAAATCACAATATGCTTGCAAGTAATTTTTCTGTAACAGTCTTGCCCCTATTTGAAGGACAAGCAAATAGATACAATGTGTAGCTTTGGCACAATCCTAAGGCACAATCCTCTGACTAATTCATCATTGTAGGCCAGCATGAAACACACTCCTCCAAAAAAGCCTAAAATTCCACTATTATTAACTGTAAAAAAGCCTAAAATCCACTAGTATTGCCTCTAAGAAAGCCTTAAAAGTCCACTATTATTGACAATCAAAATATGATCTGAACTGTAAGGAGTTAACTGAAAAATGAGTGTTAACTGAAGTTTTTGGTTCTAATTTGAAAACCCAAAATTTCATCAACACATTAATTATAATTTGTTTGTGCAAATACTTCTCTCAGGCAGCCACACACATCTTTCTTCATCCAATTTTTTCCTACATCATCATTGAACATCTGAAACTTACCAGCTCAACTTGAGAAAAAAAATGGATAGGCAGGGACATTTGTGCTTTTTGCCATCTAATCTAATCTACCTCTTCTTGATTAACTATTGTTTTGGTTTTCACTTTGTGCTAGCCCATTAGATTAGTTGGTAAAGTACATGCTTCATCTTACATTCCCTACCTGTGTGTACATGCATTTGCAGGCTTTCAGGCCCTGACTAATTAACTACATTGCTGATCAGAGACCCTGCTGTTTACTGGGAGGTGGCAATACTACCGTGCTAGTGTGCTAGTACTGGTTTTTATTCTTTGGAACCTTCTACTTATGAAGCTCTCTCAAGTAAAGATTTTCAACTAGTACATTTTTGTATGGTGCAAAAGTCCAGCAGCACTAGAACTGAATTGATTGATCTATACATGTTCTAGGAGGAGCTATATCATTTTCTCCATGGGGAAGGAGGAGAGGGAGGAAGGAGGAAGGAGGAGAGGTACCTGGGCGGGCGCGGCCGGTCATCGGAGGGGTTGGGGTTAGGGTTGGGGTTGCCGGCGGCAGCGTCAAAGGGATGGCTCGATTGCTCATCGGGGAGGCCTCCTGGGCGCCTCGGTTGGTCGTGGGGAGGCCGGCGGCCGC
>NC_057797.1:26706573-26709250 GCF_018294505.1 Triticum aestivum | reverse complement strand
GATCGAAATGAAGGGGGATAGCGATCGAGATTTAAAAATATTCATCAAATTTGAAAAAATATTCATGAATTCGAAAAGTGCCCATGAAATTTAAAAATATTCATGAGTTCAAATTTGATATCGTACGCCTTATAGGTCATCAGGTTGTGCTCGGCGCCCTGTGACAAGGTGAATATGAGTTGTTCTTCCGTGGAAGAATCTTCATGTAAAGGGTACGACAGAAGTTTCTGCTTGAACCAACGCGTGAAACATGAGTTGTGCTCTTTACTAGTTTAAACAACGAGTGAAACGCGTGAATCTTGAAGTAAAAAAAATAAATATATATACTAATGGCGCACCGGGTATTAGTGCGCCATTATTAGTTTAAACTAGTAATGGCGCACTGTGAAACGATGCGTCATTAGTAGTTTTGCAAAAAAAAATACAGTAATGGCGCACTGTCTGCTTGGTGCGCTGGCGCACTTCGACCTGATGCGCCATTAGTATGTATGGAAAAATGGAAAAAAATAATTTAATACTAGTGGCGCACCCAGTTTCTGGTGCGCCATTAGTGTCTTCCACACTAATGGCGCATCACCAACCGGTGCGCCATTAGTATATAGTAGTGGCGCACTGCTTCCATGGTGCGCCATTAGTATCAATCCTATCTATAGCCCTTTTCCTAGTAGTGCTTCTTTCTTTGGGAAGGTGGCATTCGGTTTTTTTCTTTTATTTTCTTCTATATTTTTTGATGTTTTAGTTTCTTGTTCACTTATATATATTTTTTTAAAAAAATCAAATTTATTAATACTTTTGAATTTATGGAAAATAAATAAAGTACTATTTTTTAAAAAAAATAATTGTTTATTCAAAATTATGTGCATTTTTTAAAAATGCACGGAGATTATTTTCTTATATTTGTGAAAATTTATCAATACATCAACACAATTGAAGTCCGGGAATATTTTTGAAATTTTTTGACATTTTTAAAAAAATCTTTGATAATTGTCCCCAATTCTTGATTGAAAGAGACACCAAAGGCCTCTACCCTCCCTCTCTGTCTATCCAAGAGATGGAAGGGTAGAACTTTTCTTTGGTTTTTTGATCTTTTCGTCAAAGAGTTGAAGTCCATCCGAACCCTCCAATGCAGAAATATGAGGAGAGCAAAGCGCCAATGGCGCGTGAAGCGCATGCGGAAGGGGCATGGAGAAATAAAGAAGTGTGGGGGGAGAAACAGCCAAGCTCATTCCCTTCGCTTCATGGGCCAAAAGTAGTGCTTTGTTTCCTGGCCACAATGAAAATAGATGGCAAGTGCCTGATCGCTACGGCTCCGGTAGGTTGCGTTCCCTTAACCAAGCCACTGCCTATGAGTCGCCAAAAACGCATGAACATTTTTTAAAATCAATGAGTAGTTTTGTACTCATGAAGAATTTCAAAAATTATGAACTTTTCTTAAATTCATGAATGTTCTAAAATTTTATGAATATTTTTTTAGTTCAGATAAAAATATAAATCTTGAATGCTTAATTTATTCTTAAATTGCTTTAATAGAATGTTGGTTTTGGTACTGCTATGTGGAACCACAACCGGAAAATGGGCATACGCCGACGGCCAAAGCTATGCCTACGGCTGCCGTCGTCCTAGTTCGACATATGCCGACAGCCCAGTCCTGGCCGTCGGCTTAAACTGGCCGTCGGGTTACATGGACCTATGCCGACGGCTGCCGTCGGCACAGAACGGCCATCGACCTAGCCGCAGACATGCCGACAGCAGCCGTCGGCATAGATAGGCCGTCGGTATAACTGTGGGCCCGGCGACCCCGCCGGTGACTAGTGGCTAACGCCGTCAAACCTATGGCGACGGTCTGGACGGGCGGGCGTCGGCATATCTCCGCATGCCACGTCACCGATCCGCGGCATGGCGCCCATCAGAACTCTGCCGTATCTAGCTATTTTTTACATACTTATTTTTCATATGTTTTAATGCTTTTTTTACATACGTTTTTTTGCATATGTTTTTATGCTTTTTAGAAAATATGTGTTCATGCTTTTTTATGTATTATATGAATATGTATGTAGTTTGTAATTTTTTCCATAGATTATGAATATATATATATAGTTTGTATTTTTTTGAGCACATTAATAATATGCTGTGTAACACCCCGGTGTAATGATGCTACAGTAACCCCTGGGGTTAAGTTAATCTTTTTGCTAAACATGTTCCTGATCATAATTGTCTCCTTTCTCTTTTAAATTCCAGTTGAATTCAAATTCAACTTTTGTCTGAAATTCAAAATGCTCAGACATGAAAACAAAAATGTTCATCATGTGCAGAATAATCCACAACTACTATTGGTGGTGAACCAACATTTTTGCAAAAAGGTTTGAGTGGCCTAAGCTACTTCAAACAGTGGCCTAAGAAATAAATTAAATGCCTTTTTAATTTATGAAAATGGCAAACTATTTCTAAAGCCTCACAATCTTTTTTGGCAGTGCCTAATAATTCTTTGAGATTATTTTGTCCAATGGCATAATCTTTTGCAAAGTCTTTATTGGCTAAAAGAAAAGAAAATGCAAAGCTGTTTAAAAAAAAAGGAAAGAAGAAGGGGTGGGAGAGCCCCTGGCCTCCCCTTGGGCTTCGGCCCATCCCAGCAGGCCGACCCACCTCACCCGCCTGGCCGGCCCAGCTCCCCGAAGCG
>NC_057797.1:26703848-26706563 GCF_018294505.1 Triticum aestivum | reverse complement strand
CGCGCCTCGACTGTCCTCGCGGCCACCGAGCCCCATTCGCCTCGCCATCGAGCCCATCGTCTCCGCCACCGTCGTCTACCCAGTCCCCGTCCGTGAGCGCGAGCCGGGAGCCACTACGGGGAGCGGATCGAGCAGCCCCCTTTCTCCTCTGTCGCCGGTGACCGCCGTCATCTCCGGCCACCTCTGCGCTCCTAAGCTGTCGCAGGCTTTTCGTAGCCGCCCGGTGAGCTCCTCCCTTCCTCCTTTCCTCTCCTCGCGCCGTGCCTTTCGCCGTAGCCAGCTCGCCCGCAAGCCGAGCTCCGCCGTCCGCCATTGCCGTCATCGGGCTCGCCACCGAGCTCCTCCGCTCGAGCTAGTAGCTCCGACGAGCTCCTGGAGCGCCGTAGAACTCGCCCAGCTCCTTCGTTCGCCAAAACACGCACTGCAACGCCGATCCCGACGAGGCCCCGAACCCCACCGCCGCCTCCACTCGTCGCCGATGCAGTTCCGGTCACCCCCGCGTCCAACCGACCACACCATGCGGCGCGGCTTCGTCTTCTCGTTCGAACGCACCAAGTCCCGGGCCAAATGACCCCCTGTGCGCGATTCCCGGCGAAGTCCGGCGAGCCCCGCCTCTGTTTTGGTCGCCGGCGGCGAAACCCCGACGCGGCCGACGTGGCACACCTGGGCCCCACCTCTGGGTCACTGCCCGTGGGCCCCCTGGCCCCAGTTGACCACGTTGACCGTGGTCAACTGTGCTGACTGGGCACACAGTGTCTCTGACACGCGGGCCCCATCGCGTATTTTGTTAAATAAACGTTTTTTTTAATAAAAATGATTAATTAAAACGTTAGTTAAATTAGTTAGTTAGTTAGTACTAACCAGTCACTGACTGCTGGGGCCCACGCCCCCTAACTAACCCTGTTAGCTTAGTTAAGCCTATGTTAGACAGAGAGGCTGACAGGTGGGTCCCACCTGTCAGTTTGACTGGTCAGCAGAGCTGACGCAATGCTGACGTCACTACTGACGCAATAAACCTTTTCTGCTTTTAAAATAATTCAGAAATTGGTTTAAACTTTGAAATTCCGTAACTTTTAAACCGTAACTCCGATGAAAATGTTTTCTATACGAAAGTTGCTCAGAAAAATCCAACGAATCCGAATACGCGGTCCGTTCATCTGTCACATGCCCCTAGCATGCTGAACATGGAACTTTCCCCCTCCGGTCATCTGTTTGACACAGGTCCGGAACCGGGAACACCTTCCCGGTTGATTTCCCCCTTCACCTATAACGTCTAGGACCGCGTTAGAACACACTTAGCGCTACGTATCGTCATGTCATGCTTAGTGTTACCTCTGTTTACTATGTATTTACTGTTTCTTCCCCCTCTTCTCTCCGGTAGACCCCGAGGCCGCTGATGCCCCGGTGATCGACTACGTCGTCGACAACGACCCCTCCTTGCCAGATCAACCAGGCAAGCCCCCCCTTTGATCATCCCGATATCGCCCATTCCATTCTCTCATGCTTGCATTAGATTTTGCTATTGTTATTGTTTGCTCCTATTCTGATGCATAGCCTGCTTTTGTACCTGTTATTGCACCTTACCTGCTTATCCTAAACTGCTTAGTATAGGCTGGTTAGTGATCCATCAGTGACCCCCGCCTTGTCCATGTTGCCCCTGCTTCATCATTGAAGACCCGATCAACGGGATTGAAGACCAGGACCCGACACCTCACGTCACATCACGCCCCTTCGTTGCTCGACTCTGCAGTGTTACTATTGAGTGCCGAGGGTGAGACCTCTACAGCACTTCTGATGTTAACCTGTAGTGTAGCTATTCGATCGTGGTCATCGAGGGTGATTTCCTCTTTAACCACTTCCGATACGACTCTGTCGTGCAACCCCTCAAGTGTGAACCTCGAGGGTGATTCCTCTACGTTCACCTTGATGATTACATTGAGTGGAACCCACCGAGGGTGATTCCTTGGGTTTTCCTCTTGATCTTTGGACACACGGATACTTGGACTTTACAATTGTTACTTGGAAAGAGATGTGGAGACGGGTTGACCTGGAAGGTGCCCGTGAGATAATTACGAGGCGTGGCCAGGCATTCTTAGCCCTTGCCGCAAGTCCTCGAGACGGGGCAACGGGGTCACCTCTTTCGTGAGGCTCTGCTTGTTACCGCGCGTTCCTAATCCACTACGATTTGGATATTTGATCCGAGGGGCCTCTGGCCTGATAGCACTAACCATAACGTGGGCATAGTATGGGCGTTCTGCGTCGTATACATCAGCCAAAGCTTAATAGACGTCAGCGACTGAGTGGCGCGCGCCGGGTTGGATTGCGCAAGCGCCTGCCTTGTTGAAGGAGGTAGCTAGGTCTGCTCACCGGCCGCGTACGCAATGTGCAGGAGTTTCCGGGGAGATGGCCCATGACCCCTGGGGGCATAGGTTTAGTCCGGCGTGCTGACCTCTCTGTTAAGTCTAGGTCGGGTTGCGGTGTATTGTTTGGCCGAGGCCGGGCATGACCCTGGAAAGTGTGTCCGGCCGGAGTCAATCGAGCGTGGTGGGTAAGTTGGTGCACCCCTGCAGGGAAGAAAACATCTATCAATAGCCTGTCCTACGGTAACGGACACTTGGAGTTGTATCCCGATCGATACAACTAGAACTGGATACTTGTGATGAGAACTGGATGGTGATGAGGATTTGATTGTGATGATAACTGGATAGTATGGCT
>NC_057797.1:26703061-26703838 GCF_018294505.1 Triticum aestivum | reverse complement strand
ACCCCTGGGGTTAAGTTAATCTTTTTGCTAAACATGTTCCTGATCATAATTGTCTCCTTTCTCTTTTAAATTCCAGTTGAATTCAAATTCAACTTTTGTCTGAAATTCAAAATGCTCAGACATGAAAACAAAAATGTTCATCATGTGCAGAATAATCCACAACTACTATTGGTGGTGAACCAACATTTTTGCAAAAAGGTTTGAGTGGCCTAAGCTACTTCAAACAGTGGCCTAAGAAATAAATTAAATGCCTTTTTAATTTATGAAAATGGCAAACTATTTCTAAAGCCTCACAATCTTTTTTGGCAGTGCCTAATAATTCTTTGAGATTATTTTGTCCAATGGCATAATCTTTTGCAAAGTCTTTATTGGCTAAAAGAAAAGAAAATGCAAAGCTGTTTAAAAAAAAGGAAAGAAGAAGGGGTGGGAGAGCCCCTGGCCTCCCCTTGGGCTTCGGCCCATCCCAGCAGGCCGACCCACCTCACCCGCCTGGCCGGCCCAGCTCCCCGAAGCGCGCCCCCCCCTTCCTGTTCCCCTGGTGCGCGCCGCTACAGGGGCGCGACGCCGCCCGACCACCTCGCCGGCAACGCCGCGGGTGGATAAGGGCCCCTCCCCTCGACGCCTCGACCTCCTCCCCACCTACCTCCACCCACCCCCCTGCTCGCCCCCTCCGCCTCTCCCACTCCCCTCCGGATTTCCCCCTCGAGCACTCCCCTCTCTCGGACCCGAGCGTGCTCGCCGCCGCGCCTCGACTGTCCTCGCGGCCACCGAGCCCCA
>NC_057797.1:26700631-26702366 GCF_018294505.1 Triticum aestivum | reverse complement strand
ATAACAACAATGCCAGACCTTATGGTCGTGGTCAGGCTAATCATATTGATCTGAATGAAGCTCAAGACCAGCCTGCCACTGTGATGGGTACTCTCCTTGTTAATTCAGTACCAGCTTCTGTTTTGTTTGATTCAGGAGCATCACATTCATTCATGTCAGAAAATTTTGCTTACGCACATGACATTCGATGCGAGCCCATGAACACTCCGATAGTGGTACGCACCCCTGCGGGCCGATGCCAAACTACCATGATTGGTCGCGACGTTCCTGTTGAAATTGAAGGGTTGGAATTCCTTGTTTCTCCCATTATTCTGGAGTCTTCCAATATTGACCTCATTCTGGGAATGGAATGGTTGAAAGCGCATACTGCCTCTATCGTTTGCGCTACCAAGGTCGTTCACCTCCTACATCCTTCAGATGAGATTGTAACCTACCATGCTCAGCTTGTTCAAAACGCTGAAGCACGACTTTATGCTTTGAATGCGTTGAACGCGGCACCTCTTGAGGGAATTGAAAAGATTCCAGTCGTTCGCAACTTCCAAGACGTATTTCCAGAAGAACTTCCAGGAATACCCCCTGCCCGGGCTATCGAGTTCGTCATCGACTTGAAACCAGGCACCGTTCCTATTGCAAAACGACCCTACAAGATGCCACCTCATGAACTCCTTGAGCTTAAGGAGGAAATCGACAAATCTCTTCACAAGGGTTTCATTCGTCCAAGTTCCTCTGCTTGGGGAGCACCTTCTCTCTTCGTCAAGAAGAAGGACGGTACGAACCGTTTGGTCCAAGACTATCGTCCTATCAACCAAGCTACAATTCAAAACAAATATCCCCTTCCTCGGATCAATGATCTGTATGATCAACTGGCTGGTTCATCGATATTCTCTAAACTCGACTTGAGGTTGGGTTACCACCAGATCCGTGTTCGTGAGGAGGATATTCCAAAGACCGCATTTGTGACTCGTTATGGTTCTTACGAGTACACTGTCATGTCATTCGGTTTAACCAATGCTCCAGCTACATTCTCTCGTCTGATGAACTATATATTCATGGATTACCTCGACAAGTTCGTCGTAGTCTATCTGGATGATATACTGGTATATTCGAAGAATAAAGAAGAACATGCTGAACATCTTCGTCTTGTTCTGGAGAAGCTTCGAGAGCATCAACTTTATGCCAAGTATTCCAAGTGTGAATTCTGGTTACCCGAAGTCACCTACCTTGGTCATGTTATCTCCAAGGATGGTATTGCCGTCAACCCAGAGCGCGTTCAGGCTATTCTTGACTGGACCCCTCCAAAGACTGTCAAGCAAGTCAGGAGCTTTCTCGGACTGGCCAGCTATTGTCGCCGCTTTGTCGAGAACTTCTCCAAGATTGCCAAGCCACTGACTAATCTGCTTCACAAAGGCGTTAAGTTCGATTGGACAGACAAATGTCAGGAAAGTTTCCAGGCACTCAAGGATAAACTGACTTCTGCCCCAGTGCTTGCTCCCCCTGATTCTCGCAAGGACTTTGTCATCTATTGTGACGCTTCACGTCAAGGATTAGGCTGTGTTCTAATGCAAGAGCGCAGGGTGATTGCCTATGCCTCCCGTCAAGTGCGTCCTCACGAAGAAAACTACCCGGTTCATGACCTTGAGCTTGCAGCGGTTATCTTTGCATTGAAGCTATGGCGACAATACCTTCTCGGTAATCGTTGTGAGATCTTCACTGATCATCAGAGTCTGAAGTACCT
>NC_057797.1:26694505-26700621 GCF_018294505.1 Triticum aestivum | reverse complement strand
TGGGATTGCTTTCTCGCAGGGAGTCGAGAAAGGATCTCTGGCCGAGGTTGATAACACTACTACCGCTTTACTTTATGCTACTCTACTCTCTCTTGTTTGCTGCAAGATGGTGGTTTCCAGAAGATGCTAGTCTTCGATAGGACTAGACCTTCTCTCTATTCTGGCATTTCTGCAGCCCAGTCCACATATACAGGCTTCCTTTGATAATGTTGCATATGTAGTGTAGATCCTTGCTTGCGAGTACTTTGGATGAGTACTCACGGTTGCTTTGCTCCCCCTTTTCCCCCTTCTTTCTTCTTTCTGGTTGTTGCAACCAGATGGTGGAGTCCAGGAGCCAGATGCCACCTTTGACGACTGCTGCTACCCCGAGGGTGCCTACTACCACGTGACGGACGCCGATGACCAAGAGTAGTTAGGAGGCTCCCAGGCAGGAGGCCTTGCCTTTTCGATCGTTGTTGTTTTGTGCTGGCCTTCTTAAGGCAAACTTGTCTAACTCATGTCTGTACTCAGATATTGTTGCTTCCGCTGACTCTTTTGTTTTCGAGCTTATGTATTCGAGCCCTCGAGGCCCCTGGCTTGTAATATAAAGCTTGTATTATTTTAACTTGTGTCTAGAGTTGTGTTGTGATACCTTCCCGTGAGTCCTTGATCTTGATCGTACACATTTGCGTGTATGATTAGTGTACGATTGAATCGAGGGCGTCACAAGTTGGTATCAGAGCCGACTGCCTGCAGGTAGCCCCCTTTCCAACTCCTTGGCCGAAGTTGAGTCTAGTCATTGAAAAACTTTTTCTAACATTGGCTGTGTGGCTTACGGGCCCACGTCGCCATTGGGTGGTATTAGGATCTTTTACTCCTCGTCTATACTCTGGGACTCTGAACTCTCTTCTACTCGGGTTAAATGAATTTACTAACATTAGGATCCCGTGACCACATTCACCCCGAAGTTGGATGAAGCCATAGTTATTCCTTAGAATAGCTTTTTGAGTAGTGCACACCCTGTCGTGTTGACTACGGAGTGGAATCCATCGTACCTCCTTCATTATGTATGTTTTCATCATGAATGATCCTTATCTTTGCAAATGCTCAATGCTGAACTACCCCTGTTACATGTTAGCAGGATGGTTAGACCCGCTGGTCGTGGCTGTGGTGCCAACGACCCACCACCGCCTGAATTCTTTAATGGAATGAGGCAACAGTTTGAGTTAACTCGCCAGTTCATGGAAGGAATGATGGCTCAGTTTCCTCGTCCGAACATGAATCAACATCCAACCCGAGTAACTCTGCAGGACTTCATGCGCCTCAACCCATCTATCTACCGCAGCTCAACTCAACCCCTTGATGCTGATGACTGGCTCCGCGACATCACATATGAAATGGAGTCTGCTAGTGTTGCCCCTGCCAGCTATGTCACCTTCGCATCTTTCTTTCTGAAGGGTCCTGCTGCTCAATGGTGGGACAGCCACCGGCGTACCCTACCTGCTAGAACGGTCATTACTTGGCCGGATTTCCAAGCTGCCTTCCGTGCACGTTTCATTCCTCAAGGAACCATGGACAGGAAGAAGCGAGAGTTCCGCAACCTCACCCAAGGCAACAAGACTGTAGATGCTTATCAACGGGAATTTCTGGACTTGTCACGTTATGCTGAAGAAGACATTGCAACTGATGCTCGTAAGCAAGAAAAGTTTCGTGATGGACTTCACCCAGATATCAAGCTAGCACTGCTCATTCATGACTTTGCCGACTTCGCCACCTTGGTGAACAAGGCTATTCAGGTTGAGACTGGTCTTCAGGAACACCAGGGATCCCTCAGGCGTAGCCGTGATGCAGGCCCATCTTCGGGCCCGTCAGCGCAGAAGCGTCGGATATGGATTCCCCACAGCATGTATCGTCCAACTGCACCTGCACCAAGACAGTCCTATGTTGCACCTCGTCTGCCTCCTCAACCGCAGAGGCAGCCCCTTCGGGCTGTACCGCCCCAAGCTTATGCTCCCAATCCCAATGATGGTCTGTGCTTCAGATGTGGCCGCCCCGGCCACCTTGCTAAAGAGTGCACTCAGAAAAAGAGCCAGCTGGCTCTACCTTCAAATGGCCGTAACAATCAGCCCTATAACAACAATGCCAGACCTTATGGTCGTGGTCAGGCTAATCATATTGATCTGAATGAAGCTCAAGACCAGCCTGCCACTGTGATGGGTACTCTCCTTGTTAATTCAGTACCAGCTTCTGTTTTGTTTGATTCAGGAGCATCACATTCATTCATGTCAGAAAATTTTGCTTACGCACATGACATTCGATGCGAGCCCATGAACACTCCGATAGTGGTACGCACCCCTGCGGGCCGATGCCAAACTACCATGATTGGTCGCGACGTTCCTGTTGAAATTGAAGGGTTGGAATTCCTTGTTTCTCCCATTATTCTGGAGTCTTCCAATATTGACCTCATTCTGGGAATGGAATGGTTGAAAGCGCATACTGCCTCTATCGTTTGCGCTACCAAGGTCGTTCACCTCCTACATCCTTCAGATGAGATTGTAACCTACCATGCTCAGCTTGTTCAAAACGCTGAAGCACGACTTTATGCTTTGAATGCGTTGAACGCGGCACCTCTTGAGGGAATTGAAAAGATTCCAGTCGTTCGCAACTTCCAAGACGTATTTCCAGAAGAACTTCCAGGAATACCCCCTGCCCGGGCTGTCGAGTTCGTCATCGACTTGAAACCAGGCACCGTTCCTATTGCAAAACGACCCTACAAGATGCCACCTCATGAACTCCTTGAGCTTAAGGAGGAAATCGACAAATCTCTTCACAAGGGTTTCATTCGTCTAAGTTCCTCTGCTTGGGGAGCACCTTCTCTCTTCGTCAAGAAGAAGGACGGTACGAACCGTTTGGTCCAAGACTATCGTCCTATCAACCAAGCTACAATTCAAAACAAATATCCCCTTCCTCGGATCAATGATCTGTATGATCAACTGGCTGGTTCATCGATATTCTCTAAACTCGACTTGAGGTTGGGTTACCACCAGATCCGTGTTCGTGAAGAGGATATTCCAAAGACCGCATTTGTGACTCGTTATGGTTCTTACGAGTACACCGTCATGTCATTCGGTTTAACCAATGCTCCAGCTACATTCTCTCGTCTGATGAACTATATATTCATGGATTACCTCGACAAGTTCGTCGTAGTCTATCTGGATGATATACTGGTATATTCGAAGAATAAAGAAGAACATGCTGAACATCTTCGTCTTGTTCTGGAGAAGCTTCGAGAGCATCAACTTTATGCCAAGTATTCCAAGTGTGAATTCTGGTTACCCGAAGTCACCTACCTTGGTCATGTTATCTCCAAGGATGGTATTGCCGTCAACCCAGAGCGCGTTCAGGCTATTCTTGACTGGAGCCCTCCGAAGACTGTCAAGCAAGTCAGAAGCTTTCTCGGACTGGCCAGCTATTGTCGCCGCTTTGTCGAGAACTTCTCCAAGATCGCCAAGCCACTGACTAATCTGCTTCACAAAGGCGTTAAGTTCGATTGGACAGACAAATGTCAGGAAAGTTTCCAGGCACTCAAGGATAAACTGACTTCTGCCCCAGTGCTTGCTCCCCCTGATTCTCGCAAGGACTTTGTCATCTATTGTGACGCTTCACGTCAAGGATTAGGCTGTGTTCTAATGCAAGAGCGCAGGGTGATTGCCTATGCCTCCCGTCAAGTGCGTCCTCACGAAGAAAACTACCCGGTTCATGACCTTGAGCTTGCAGCGGTTATCTTTGCATTGAAGCTATGGCGACAATACCTTCTCGGTAATCGTTGTGAGATCTTCACTGATCATCAGAGTCTGAAGTACCTGTTTACTCAGCCAGATCTGAACCTCTGTCAGCAGCGATGGATGGAAGCTATTGCTGACTACAACTGCGGTATATCTTATACACCTGGCAAGGCTAATGTAATGGCCGATGCCCTAAGCCGAAAGTCTTATTGCAATAATCACCAGGTCTACAAAGCTCAACCCCGCCTTTATGAAGAGCTATGCAAGCTGAACCTTCAACTAGTTCCACAGGGTTCTCTGAATAACCTTGTTTTGGAACCAACTCTTCTGAAAGCAATCAAGTCTGCTCAAGCCAAAGATGCTCATGTTGATCTGATGAAAAAGGATCTTGCCTTAGAGAAATCCAGAGATTTCTCACTTGGTGAAGATGGAACCTTATACTTTAGAGATCGCATTGTCGTACCCCGGTTCGAGCTTATGACAGAGAAGGTGATGAAAGAAGCGCATGACACCCCTCTCTCTATTCATCCGGGAAGTACCAAGATGTATCTAGACATCCGTCAGAAGTACTGGTGGTCTAAAATGAAGCAAGACATTGCCCGATATATCGAAGAATGTGACGTTTGCCGTCGCGTCAAAGCAGAACATCAAAAACCGGCTGGACTTCTACAACCGCTTCCGATTCCTGAATGGAAGTGGGATAAGATCCAAATGGACTTCGTCACTGGCCTTCCCAAGTCTCAGAAAGGTAACGATGCTATCTTTGTCATCATCGACCAATTCTCGAAGGTTGCTCACTTTCTGCCAGTCAAGGAGACTATCACTGCTAGTCAATTGGCAACCTTGTATATCTCCCGAATTGTGTCACTCCACGGCATTCCGAAGGAGATCAGTTCAGACCGCGGCAGTATTTTCACTTCTAAGTTCTGGGATAGTTTCCAAGAGGCAATGGGAACTCATATTACCTGGAGCACTGCCTATCATCCCCAATCCCAAGGCCAAGTCGAGCGAGTCAATCAAATTCTTGAAGACATGCTTCGAGCTTGTGTTATTTCTTTCGGCAAGAAGTGGGAAGAATCTCTCCCTTATGCGGAGTTCTCTTATAACAACAGCTATCAAGCCAGCTTGAAGATGGCACCCTTTGAAGTGCTTTATGGACGTAAGTGTCGAACCCCTCTGAATTGGTCAGAAACTGGGGAACGAGCACTCATTGGTCCGGACATTATTCAACAAGCTGAAGAGCAGGTTCGCATTGTCCGGGATAATCTCAAGGCGGCCCAATCCCGCCAGAAGAGCAACTATGACCGGAAACACTGGGGTTCAACTTATCAACCTGGTGAACAAGCTTATCTGCGTGTCACTCCTTTGAGAGGCACTCATCGGTTCGGAGTCAAGGGAAAGTTAGCTCCTCGCTACATTGGTCCCTTCCGTATTCTCGCCCGTCGTGGACTGGTGGCTTATCAACTGGAGTTGCCACCTCAGTTCTCTCACGTTCATGACGTCTTCCATGTGTCGCAACTTCGTCGATGCTTCAAGGATCCGGAACGTGAAGTGGATCCGGAATTGATTGAAATTCAAGATGATCTCACATACAAGGAACATCCGATCTGCATTCTTGAAGAAGCTGAACGTCGAACCCGCCAGAAGGTTACTAAGTTCCTCAAGGTGCAATGGTCGAATCATACTAAAGAGGAAGCCACTTGGGAACGCGAAGATAACCTCCGGGCTGAATACCCCGATCTTTTCCCTTCTGCCTCTTAATTCTCGGGACGAGAATTTCTTTTAGAGGAGGAGAGTTGTAACACCCCGGTGTAATGATGCTACAGTGACCCCTGGGGTTAAGTTAATCTTTTTGCTAAACATGTTCCTGATCATAATTGTCTCCTTTCTCTTTTAAATTCCAGTTGAATTCAAATTCAACTTTTGTCTGAAATTCAAAATGCTCAGACATGAAAACAAAAATGTTCATCATGTGCAGAATAATCCACAACTACTATTGGTGGTGAACCAACATTTTTGCAAAAAGGTTTGAGTGGCCTAAGCTACTTCAAACAGTGGCCTAAGAAATAAATTAAATGCCTTTTTAATTTATGAAAATGGCAAACTATTTCTAAAGCCTCACAATCTTTTTTGGCAGTGCCTAATAATTCTTTGAGATTATTTTGTCCAATGGCATAATCTTTTGCAAAGTCTTTATTGGCTAAAAGAAAAGAAAATGCAAAGCTGTTTAAAAAAAAGGAAAGAAGAAGGGGTGGGAGAGCCCCTGGCCTCCCCTTGGGCTTCGGCCCATCCCAGCAGGCCGACCCACCTCACCCGCCTGGCCGGCCCAGCTCCCCGAAGCGCGCCCCCCCC
>NC_057797.1:26688759-26693797 GCF_018294505.1 Triticum aestivum | reverse complement strand
TCTCTCGGACCCGAGCGTGCTCGCCGCCGCGCCTCGACTGTCCTCGCGGCCACCGAGCCCCATTCGCCTCGCCATCGAGCCCATCGTCTCCGCCACCGTCGTCTACCCAGTCCCCGTCCGTGAGCACGAGCCGGGAGCCACTACGGGGAGCGGATCGAGCAGCCCCCTTTCTCCTCTGTCGCCGGTGACCGCCGTCATCTCCGGCCACCTCTGCGCTCCTAAGCTATCGCAGGCTTTTTGTAGCCGCCCGGTGAGCTCCTCCCTTCCTCCTTTCCTCTCCTCGCGCCGTGCCTTTCGCCGTAGCCAGCTCGCCCGCAAGCCGAGCTCCGCCGTCCGCCATTGCCGTCATCGGGCTCGCCACCGAGCTCCTCCGCTCGAGCTAGTAGCTCCGACGAGCTCCTGGAGCGCCGTAGAACTCTCCCAGCTCCTTCGTTCGCCAAAACACGCACTGCAACGCCGATCCCAACGAGGCCCCGAACCCCACCGCCGCCTCCACTCGTCGCCGACGCAGTTCCGGTCACCCCCGCGTCCAACCGACCACACCATGCGGCGCGGCTTCGTCTTCTCGTTCGAACGCGCCAAGTCCCGGGCCAAATGACCCCCTGTGCGCGATTCCCGGCGAAGTCCGGCGAGCCCCGCCTCTGTTTTGGTCGCCGGCGGCGAAACCCCGACGCGGCCGACGTGGCACACCTGGGCCCCGCCTCTGGGTCACTGCCCGTGGGCCCCCTGGCCCCAGTTGACCACGTTGACCGTGGTCAACTGTGCTGACTGGGCACACAGTGTCTCTGACACGCGGGCCCCATCGCGTATTTTGTTAAATAAACGTTTTTTTTAATAAAAATGATTAATTAAAATGTTAGTTAAATTAGTTAGTTAGTTAGTACTAACCAGTCACT
Organism: Triticum aestivum; assembly: GCF_018294505.1. Classification (NCBI taxonomy): domain Eukaryota; kingdom Viridiplantae; phylum Streptophyta; class Magnoliopsida; order Poales; family Poaceae; genus Triticum; species Triticum aestivum. The sequence continues at coordinate 26,692,901 of NC_057797.1, read as the reverse complement.
GACTGCTGGGGCCCACGCCCCCTAACTAACCCTGTTAGCTTAGTTAAGCCTATGTTAGACAGAGAGGCTGACAGGTGGGTCCCACCTGTCAGTTTGACTGGTCAGCAGAGCTGACGCAATGCTGACGTCACTACTGACGCAATAAACCTTTTCTGCTTTTAAAATAATTCAGAAATTGGTTTAAACTTTGAAATTCCGTAACTTTTAAACCGTAACTCCGATGAAAATGTTTTCTATACGAAAGTTGCTCAGAAAAATCCAACGAATCTGAATACGCGGTCCGTTCATCTGTCACATGCCCCTAGCATGCTGAACATGGAACTTTCCCCCTCCGGTCATCTGTTTGACACAGGTCCGGAACCGGGAACACCTTCCCGGTTGATTTCCCCCTTCACCTATAACGTCTAGGACCGCGTTAGAACACGCTTAGCGCTACGTATCGTCATGTCATGCTTAGTGTTACCTCTGTTTACTATGTATTTACTGTTTCTTCCCCCTCTTCTCTCCGGTAGACCCCGAGGCCGCTGATGCCCCGGTGATCGACTACGTCGTCGACAACGACCCCTCCTTGCCAGATCAACCAGGCAAGCCCCCCCTTTGATCATCCCGATATCGCCCATTCCATTCTCTCATGCTTGCATTAGATTTTGCTATTGTTATTGTTTGCTCCTATTCTGATGCATAGCCTGCTTTTGTACCTGTTATTGCACCTTACCTGCTTATCCTAAACTGCTTAGTATAGGCTGGTTAGTGATCCATCAGTGACCCCCGCCTTGTCCATGTTGCCCCTGCTTCATCATTGAAGACCCGATCAACGGGATTGAAGACCAGGACCCGACACCTCACGTCACATCACGCCCCTTCGTTGCTCGACTCTGCAGTGTTACTATTGAGTGCCGAGGGTGAGACCTCTACAGCACTTCTGATGTTAACCTGTAGTGTAGCTATTCGATCGTGGTCATCGAGGGTGATTTCCTCTTTAACCACTTCCGATACGACTCTGTCATGCAACCCCTCAAGTGTGAACCTCGAGGGTGATTCCTCTACGTTCACCTTGATGATTACATTGAGTGGAACCCACCGAGGGTGATTCCTTGGGTTTTCCTCTTGATGTTTGGACACACGGATACTTGGACTTTACAACTGTTACTTGGAAAGAGATGTGGAGACGGGTTGACCTGGAAGGTCCCCGTGAGATAATTACGAGGCGTGGCCGGGCATTCTTAGCCCTTGCCGCAAGTCCTCGAGACGGGGCAACGGGGTCACCTCTTTCGTGAGGCTCTGCTTGTTACCGCGCGTTCCTAATCCACTACGATTTGGATATTTGATCCGAGGGGCCTCTGGCCTGATAGCACTAACCATCACGTGGGCATAGTATGGGCGTTCTGCGTCGTATACATCAGCCAAAGCTTAATAGACGTCAGCGACTGAGTGGCGCGCGCCGGGTTGGACTGCGCAAGCGCCTGCCTTGTTGAAGGAGGTAGCTAGGTCTGCTCACCGGCCGCGTACGCAACGTGCAGGAGTTTCCGGGGAGATGGCCCATGACCCCTGGGGGCATAGGTTTAGTCCGGCGTGCTGACCTCTCTGTTAAGTCTAGGTCGGGTTGCGGTGTATTGTTTGGCCGAGGCCGGGCATGACCCTGGAAAGTGTGTCCGGCCGGAGTCAATCGAGCGTGGTGGGTAAGTTGGTGCACCCCTGCAGGGAAGAAAACATCTATCGATAGCCTGTCCTACGGTAACGGACACTTGGAGTTGTATCCCGATCAATACAACTAGAACTGGATACTTGTGATGAGAACTGGATGGTGATGAGGATTTGATTGTGATGATAACTGGATAGTATGGCTCTGGGATTGCTTTCTCGCAGGGAGTCGAGAAAGGATCTCTGGCCGAGGTTGATAACACTACTACCGCTTTACTTTATGCTACTCTACTCTCTCTTGTTTGCTGCAAGATGGTGGTTTCCAGAAGATGCTAGTCTTCGATAGGACTAGACCTTCTCTCTATTCTGGCATTTCTGCAGCCCAGTCCACATATACAGGCTTCCTTTGATAATGTTGCATATGTAGTGTAGATCCTTGCTTGCGAGTACTTTGGATGAGTACTCACGGTTGCTTTGCTCCCCCTTTTCCCCCTTCTTTCTTCTTTCTGGTTGTTGCAACCAGATGGTGGAGTCCAGGAGCCAGATGCCACCTTTGACGACTGCTGCTACCCCGAGGGTGCCTACTACCACGTGACGGACGCCGATGACCAAGAGTAGTTAGGAGGCTCCCAGGCAGGAGGCCTTGCCTTTTCGATCGTTGTTGTTTTGTGCTGGCCTTCTTAAGGCAAACTTGTCTAACTCATGTCTGTACTCAGATATTGTTGCTTCCGCTGACTCTTTTGTTTTCGAGCTTATGTATTCGAGCCCTCGAGGCCCCTGGCTTGTAATATAAAGCTTGTATTATTTTAACTTGTGTCTAGAGTTGTGTTGTGATACCTTCCCGTGAGTCCTTGATCTTGATCGTACACATTTGCGTGTATGATTAGTGTACGATTGAATCGAGGGCGTCACAAGTTGGTATCAGAGCCGACTGCCTGCAGGTAGCCCCCTTTCCAACTCCTTGGCCGAAGTTGAGTCTAGTCATTGAAAAACTTTTTCTAACATTGGCTGTGTGGCTTACGGGCCCACGTCGCCATTGGGTGGTATTAGGATCTTTTACTCCTCGTCTATACTCTGGGACTCTGAACTCTCTTCTACTCGGGTTAAATGAATTTACTAACATTAGGATCCCGTGACCACATTCACCCCGAAGTTGGATGAAGCCATAGTTATTCCTTAGAATAGCTTTTTGAGTAGTGCACACCCTGTCGTGTTGACTACGGAGTGGAATCCATCGTACCTCCTTCATTATGTATGTTTTCATCATGAATGATCCTTATCTTTGCAAATGCTCAATGCTCAACTACCCCTGTTACATGTTAGCAGGATGGTTAGACCCGCTGGTCGTGGCTGTGGTGCCAACGACCCACCACCGCCTGAATTCTTTACTGGAATGAGGCAACAGTTTGAGTTAACTCGCCAGTTCATGGAAGGAATGATGGCTCAGTTTCCTCGTCCGAACATGAATCAACATCCAACCCGAGTAACTCTGCAGGACTTCATGCGCCTCAACCCATATATCTACCGCAGCTCAACTCAACCCCTTGATGCTGATGACTGGCTCCGCGACATCACATATGAAATGGAGTCTGCTAGTGTTGCCCCTGCCAGCTATGTCACCTTCGCATCTTTCTTTCTGAAGGGTCCTGCTGCTCAATGGTGGGACAGCCACCGGCGTACCCTACCTGCTAGAACGGTCATTACTTGGCCGGATTTCCAAGCTGCCTTCCGTGCCCGTTTCATTCCTCAAGGAACCATGGACAGGAAGAAGCGAGAGTTCCGCATCCTCACCCAAGGCAACAAGACTGTAGATGCTTATCAACCTCACCCAGGGCGTAACATGCTGTCATGTTCTTTTGAATATAGGTCCTTAAATTTTATTAAAATCAAAAACAGCTATGCAATAGAAGTTGAGTTGCGGTTGCAAACGCCCGGCACCCATCTCCGGAGTGTGACCCCCTCACGTCCGCGGTGTGCCCCCCTCACGGACGGCGCCGTCGCCGGCATTTGGAGGGCGGAAACAGCCGCATCGGGTCTATACGGAGGGGACATTGATCTCAAGTGTTTCTATGGGATGACCTACCACAACCGGGTGGTGTTGTGGCATGTTCGAAGAGGCGGCACGCATCTCCGGGGCGTGGCCCCCCTAACGGACGGCGCCGCCGCCGGCACCTGGAGGGGGAAACCGGACGCATCGGGTCTACACGGAGGGGATGTAGCTGTCGGTTTGGCCCAAATGTTGCTCCTAGGTGTCCCTCTGAGCTGACCTTACACAACCGGGTGGAGAGGTCCACCGTTCAAAACCCGCCCGTGAAAAGTCAAAGGGCTAGATCTCGTGGTCAATCGCTCCAGGGTTAGGCGGGACGGGGGCCCTGAGGGGGTAGCAATGCCACCGGAGCGTCGCACTGGCCCCTCATACATGCGGGGTGGTGTGGTGGCATGTCCGAAGAGGCGGCATGCGTCTCCGGGGTTTGGCCCCCCTTACGGACGGCGCCACTGCC
>NC_057797.1:26682890-26688482 GCF_018294505.1 Triticum aestivum | reverse complement strand
CCACTGCCGGCACCTGGAGTGGGGAAACGGACACGTCGGGTCTACACAGAGGGGATCTTGCTGTGGGTCTGGCCCGGTTGTTGCTCCAAAGTGTTCCCATGGGCTGACCTAACACAACCGGGCGGGGAGGTCCGCTGGTCAAAGCCCGTCCGTGCAAAGTCAAAGGGCTAGATCTCGTGGTCAAATGATATAGGGTTAGGCGGGACGGGGGCCCTGGGGGGGGGGTAGCAATGCCACTGGAGCGTTGCACCGGGCCCTCATACATGTGGGGTGGTGTGGTGGCATGTCCGAAGAGGCGGCACGCGTCTCGGGGGCGTGCCCCCCCCCCCTCACGGACGGCGATGACACGGTAGTAGACATTCTGTGGTAACGATGCGGCGTGAATATTTTTAAATACTCGGAGCGTGATAAAATCATGGGTTTTTTTGCACGATGTGGGAACATGTGCTATAGGAATGATGGTATTTTTTCATAATTTTTGGTTATGGTGAAGTATCCAAGAAAATCCCTCTACGCGGATTGCCCTTCGCGCGTCTACGGCTGTGGCCGGCGGCCTACGGGGGCTAGCATGCCGCCAAATCTTGCGTAGGCAGCCTCTCACAAGTCTGGAAGTGTTGTGGCGGTTGCAAACGCCCAGCACGCGTGTCCGGGGTGTGCCCTCCCTCACGGATGGCGCCGCTGCCGGCACCTGGAGTGGGGAAACGGACGCGTCGGGTCTACACGGAGGGGATCTTGCTGTGGGTATGGCCCGGTTGTTGCTCCAAAGTGTTCCTATGGGCTGACCTAACACAATCGGGTGGGGAGGTCTGCTGGTCAAAGCCCGTCCGTGGAAAGTCAAAGGGCTAGATCCCGTGGTCAAACGCTACAGCGTTAGGCGGGACGGGGGTCCTGGGGGGGTAGCAATGCCACTGGAGCATCGCACCGGGCCCTCATACATGCGGGGTGGTGTGGTGGCATGTCCGAAGAGGCGGCACGCGTCTCCGGGGCATGGCCCCCCCTCACGGACGGCGATGACACGGTAGTAGACGTTCTGCGGTAATGATGCGGCGTGAATATTGTTAAATACTCGGAGCGCGATAAAATCATGAGTTTTTTTGCACGACGTGGGCACATGTGCTATAGGAACGATGGTGTTTTTTCATATTTTTTGGTGATGGAGAAGTATCTGAAAAATTCCCTCTACGCGGATTGCCCTTCACGCGTCTACGGCTGTGGCCGGTGGCCTACGGGGGCTAGCATGCCGCCAAATCTTGCGTAGGCGGCCTCTCACAAGTCTGGAAGTGTTGTGACGGCTGCAAACGCACGACACGCATGTCCGGGGTCTGCCCCCCCCCCTCGCGGACGGCGCCGCCGCCGGCACCTGGAGGGGGGAAACAGACGCGTCGGGTCTACACGGAGGGGATCTTGCTATGGGTCTGGCCCGGTTGTTGCTCCAAAGTGTTCCTATGGGCTGACCTAACACAACCGGGCGGGGAGGTCTGTTGGTCAAAGCCCGTCCGTGCAAAGTTAAAGGGCTAGATCTCGTGGTCAAACGGTACAGGGTTAGGCGGGACGGGGGCCCTAGGGGTAGCAATGTCACCGGAGCATCGCACCGGGCCCTCATACATGCGTGGTGGTGTGGTGGCATGTCCGAAGAGGCGGCACGCGTCTCCGGGGCGTGGCCCCCCCTCACGGACGGCGATGACAAGGTAGTAGACGTTCTGCGGTAACGATGCGGCGTGAATATTATTAAATACTCGGAGGGCGATAAAATCATGAGTTTTTTTGCACGACGTGGACACATGTGCTATAGGAACGATGGTATTTTTTCATAATTTTTGGTGATGGAGAAGTATCCGAAAAATTCCCTCTACGCGGATTGCCCTTCGCGCGTCTACGGCTGTGGCCGGCGGCCTACGGGGGCTAGCATGCCGCCAAATCTTGCGTAGGCGGCCTCTCACAAGTCTGGAAGTGTTGTGACGGTTGCAAACACCCGGAACGCGTGTCCGGGGTGTGCCCCCCCCTCGCGGACGGCGCTGCCGCCGGCACCTGGAGGGGGGAAACGAACGCGTCGGGTCTACACGGAGGGGATCTTGCTATGGGTCTGGCCCGGTTGTTGCTCCAAAGTGTTCCTATGGGCTGACCTAACACAACCGGGCGGGGAGGTCCGCTGACCAACCCCGTCCGTGCAAAGTCAAAGGGCTAGATCTCGTGGTCAAATGCTACAGGTTAGGCGGGACGGGGGCCCTGGGAGGGTGTAGCAATGCCACTGGAGCATCACACCGGGCCCTCATACATGCGGGGTGGTGTCGTGGCATGTCCGAAGAGGTGGCACGCGTCTCCGGGGCATGGCCCCCCATCACGGACGGTGATGACACGGTAGTAGACGTTCTGTGGTAACGATGCGGCGTGAATATTGTTAAATACTCGGAGCGTGATAAAATCATGAGTTTTTTTTTTTGCACGGCGTGGGCACATGTGCTATAGGAACGATGGTGTTTTTTCATAATTTTTGGTGATGTAGAAGTATCCGAAAAATTCCCTCTACGCGGATTGCCCTTCGCTCGTCTACGGCTGTGGCCGGCGGCCTACGGGGGCTAGCATGATGCCAAATCTTGCGTAGGCGGCCTCTCACAAGTCTGGAAGTGTTGTGACGGTTGCAAACGCTCGGCACGCTTGTCCGGGGTGTGCCCCCCCAATCGCGGACGGCGCCGCCGCCGGCACCTGGAGGGGGGAAACGGATGCGTCGGGTCTACACGGAGGGGATCTTGCTGTGGGTCTAGCCCGGTTGTTGCTCCAAATTGTTCCTATGGGCTGACCTAACACAACCGGACGGGGAGGTCCGCTGGTCAAAGCTCGTCTGTGCAAAGTCAAAGGGTTAGATCCCGTGGTCAAACGCTACAGGGTTAGGCGGGACGGGGGCCCTGGGGGGGTAGCAATGCCACCGGAGCATCGCACCGGGCCCTCATACATGCGGGGTGGTGTGGTGGCATGTCCTAAGAGGTGGCACGCGTCTCCGGGGCGTGGCCCCCCCTCACGGACGGCGATGACATAGTAGTAGACGTTCTGCGGTAACGATGTGGCGTGAATATTATTAAATACTCGGAGCGCGATAAAATCATGAGTTTTTTTGCACGGCGTGGGCACATGTTCTATAGGGACGATGGTATTTTTTCATAATTTTTGGTGATGGAGAAGTATCCGAAAAATTCCCTCTACGCGGATTGGCCCTTCACGCGTATACGGCTGTGGCCGGCGGCCTACGGGGGCTAGCATGCCGCCAAATCTTGCGTAGGCGGCCTCTCACAAGTCTGGAAGTGTTTTGACGGTTGCAAACGCCCGGCACGCGTTTCCGGGGTGTGCCCCCCCCTCACGGACGGCGCCGCCGCCGGCACCTGGAGGGGGGAAACGGACGCGTCGGGTCTACACGGAGGGGATCTTGCTCTGGGTCTGGCCCGGTTGTTGCTCCAAAGTGTTCCTATGGGCTGACCTAACACAACCGGGCGGGGAGGTCCGCTGGTCAAAGCCCGTTCGTGCAAAGTCAAAGGGCTAGATCCCGTGGTGAAACGCTACAGGGTTAGGCGGGACGGGGGCCCTGGGGGTAGCAATGCCACCGGAGCGTCGCACCGGGCCCTCATACATGCGCGGTGGTGTGGTGGCATGTCCGAAGAGGCGGCACGCGTCTCCGGGGCGTGGCCCCCCCTCACGGATGGCGATGACACGGTAGTAGACGTTCTGCGGTAACGATGCGGCATGAATATTATTAAATACTTGGAGCACGATAAAATCATGAGTTTTTTTTGCACGATGTGGGCACATGTGCTATAGGAACGATGGTATTTTTTCATAATTATTGTTGATGGAGAAATATCCAAAAAATTCCCTCTACGCGGATTGCCCTTGGCGTGTCTACGGCTGTGGCCGGCGGCCTACGGGGGCTAGCATGCCGCCAAATCTTGCGTAGGCGGCCTCTCACAAGTCTGGAAGTGTTGTGACGGTTGCAAACGCCCGGCACGCGTGTCCGGAGTGTGCCCCCCCCCTCCTCGCGGACGGCGTCGCCGCCGGCACCTGGAGGGGGGAAACGGACGCGTCGGGTCTACACGGAGGGGATCTTGCTGTGGGTCTGGCCAGGTTGTTGCTCCAAAGTGTTCCTATGGGCTGACCTAACACAACCTGGCGGGGAGGTCTGCTGGTCAAAGCCCGTCCGTGCAAAGTTAAAGGGCTAGATCCCGTGGTCAAATGCTACAGGGTTAGGCGGGACGGGGGCCTTGGGGGTAGCAATGCCACCGGAGCGTCGCACCGGGCCCTCATACATGCGTGGTGGTGTGGTGGCATGTCCGAAGAGGCGGCACGCATCTCCGGGGCGTGGCCCCCCCCTGACGGACGGCGATGACAAAGTAGTAGACGTTCTGCGGTAACGATGCGGCGTGAATATTATTAAATACTTGGAGGGCAATAAAATCATGAGTTTTTTTGCACGACGTGGACACATGTGCTATAGGAACGATGGTATTTTTTCATAATTTTTGGTGATGGGGAAGTATCCGAAAAATTCCCTCTACGCGGATTGCCCTTCGCGCGTCTACGGCTGTGGCCGGCGGCCTACGGGGGCTAGCATGCCGCCAAATCTTGCGTAGGTGGCCTCTCACAAGTCTGGAAGTGTTGTGACGGTTGCAAACACCCGGCACGCGTGTCCGGGGTGTGCCCCCCCCCCCTCACGGACGGCGCTGCCGCCGGCACCTGGAGGGGGGAAACGAACGTGTCAGGTCTACACGGAGCGGATCTTGCTATGGGTCTGGCCCGGTTGTTGCTCCAAAGTATTCCTATGGGCTGACCTAACACAACTGGGCGGGGAGGTCCGCTGACCAACCCCGTCCGTGGAAAGTCAAAGGGCTAGATCTCGTGGTCAAACGCTATACGGTTAGGCGGGACGGGGGCCCTTGGGGGGGTAGCAATGCCACTGGAGCGTCGCATCGCGCCCTCATACATGCGGGGTGGTGTGGTGGCATGTCCGAAGAGGCGGCACGCGTCTCGGGGGCGTGGCCCCTCCTCACGGACGGCGATGACACGGTAGTAGACGTTCTGCGGTAACGATGCGGCGTGAATATTATTAAACACTCGGAACACGATAAAATCATGAGTTTTTTTGCACGACGTGGGCATATGTGCTATAGGAACGATGGTATTTTTTTTCATAATTTTTGGTGATGGATAAGTATCCGAAAAAATCCCTCTATGCGGATTGCCCTTCGCGCGTCTACGGCTGTGGCCGGCAGCCTACGGGGGCTAGCATGCCGCCAAATCTTGTGTAGGCAGCCTCTCACAAGTCTGGAAGTGTTGTGGCGGTTGCAAAGGCCCGGCATGCATATCTGGGGTGTGCCCCCCATCACGGACTTCGCCGCCGGCGGCACCTGGAGTGGGCAAACGGACGCGTCGGGTCTACACGGAGGGGATCTTGCCATGGGTCTGGCCCGGTTGTTGCTCCAAAGTGTTCCTATGGGCTGACCTAACACAACCGGGCGGGGAGGTCCACTGGTCAAAGCCCGTCCGTGCAAAGTCAAAGGGCTAGATCCCCTGGTCAAACGCTATAGGGTTATGCAGGACGGGGGCCCT
>NC_057797.1:26681297-26682539 GCF_018294505.1 Triticum aestivum | reverse complement strand
GGGGGTGTGCCCCCCCTCACGGACGGCGATGACACGGTAGTAAACGATCTGCGGTAACGATGCGGCGTGAATATTATTAAATACTCGGAGCGCGATAAAATCATGAATTTTTTTGCACGACGTGGGCACATGTGCTATAGGAACGATGGTATTTTTTCATAATTTTTGGTGATGGAGAAGTATCCGAAAAATTCCCTCTACGCGGATTGCCCTTCGCGCGTCTACGGCTGTGATCGGCGGCCTACGGGGGCTAGCATGCCGCCAAATCTTGCGTAGGCGGCCTCTCACAAGTCTGGAAGCATTGTGACGGTTGCAAACACCCGGCACGCGTGTCCGGGGTGTGCCCCCCCCCCCTCACGGACGGCGCTGTCGCCGGCACCTGGAGGGGGGAAACGAACGTGTCAGGTCTACACGGAGGGGATCTTGCTATGGGTCTGGCCCGGTTGTTGCTCCAAAGTATTCCTATGGGCTGACCTAACACAACCGGGCGGGGAGGTCCGCTGACCAACCCCGTCCGTGGAAAGTCAAAGGGCTAGATCTCGTGGTCAAACGCTATAGGGTTAGGTGGGACGGGGGCCCTTGGTGGGGTAGCAATGCCACTGGAGCGTCGCACCGCACCCTCATACATGCGGGGTGGTGTGGTGGCATGTCCGAAGAGGCGGCACCCGTCTCGGGGGCGTGGCCCCTCCTCACAGACGGCGATGACACGGTAGTAGACGTTCTACGGTAACGATGCGGCGTGAATATTATTAAACACTCGGAACACGATAAAATCATGAGTTTTTTTGCACGACGTGGGCACATGTGCTATAGGAACGATGGTATTTTTTTCATAATTTTTGGTGATGGAGAAGTATCCGAAAAAATCCCTCTACGCGGATTGCCCTTCGCGCGTCTACGGCTGTGGCCGGCAGCCTACGGGGGCTAGCATGCCACCAAATCTTGTGTAGGCAGCCTCTCACAAGTCTGGAAGTGTTGTGGCGGTTGCAAAGGCCCGGCACGCATATCCGGGGTGTGCCCCCCATCACGGACTTCGCCGCCGCCGGCACTTGGAGTGGGCAAACGGACGCGTCGGGTCTACACGGAGGGGATCTTGCTGTGGGTCTGGCCCGGTTATTGCTCCAAAGTGTTCCTATGGGCTGACCTAACACAACCGGGCGGGGAGGTCCACTGGTCAAAGCCCGTCCGTGCAAAGTCAAAGGGCTAGATCCCGTGGTCAAACGCTATAGGGTTATGCAGGAC
>NC_057797.1:26679766-26681060 GCF_018294505.1 Triticum aestivum | reverse complement strand
CTGGAGCATCGCACCGGGCCCTCATACATGCGGGATGGTGTGGTGGCATGTCCGAAGAGGCGGCACGCGTCTCGGGGGTGTGCCCCCCCCCCTCACGGACGGCGATGACACGGTAGTAAACGATCTGCGGTAATGATGCGGCATGAATATTATTAAATACTCGGAGCGCGATAAAATCATGAGTTTTATTGCACGACGTGGGCACATGTGCTATAGGAACGATGGTATTTTTTCATAATTTTTGGTGATGGAGAAGTATCCAAAAAAATCCCTCTACGCGGATTGCCCTTCGCGCGTCTACGGCTGTTGCCGGCGGCCTACGGGGGCTAGCATGCCGCCAAATCTTGCGTATGCAGCCTCTCACAAGTCTGGAAGTGTTGTGGTGGTTGCAAACACCCAACACGCGTGTCCGGGGTGTGCCCCCCTCATGGACGGCACCGCCGCTGGCACCTGGAGTGGGGAAACGAACGCGTCGGGTCTACACGGAGGGGATCTTGCGGTGGGTCTGGCCCGGTTGTTGCTCCAAAGTGTTCCTATGGGCTGACCTAACACAACCGGGTGGGGACGTCCGCTGGTCAAAGCCCGTCCTTGGAAAGTCAAAGGGCTAGATCCCGTGGTCAAACGCTACAGGTTAGGCGGGACGGGGGCCCTGGGAGGGTGTAGCAATGCCACTGGAGCATCACACCGGGCCCTCATACATGCGGGGTGGTGTCGTGGCATGTCCGAAGAGGCGGCACGCGTCTCCGGGGCATGGCCCCCCCTCACGGACGGCGATGACACGGTAGTAGACGTTCTGCGGTAACTATGCGGCGTGAATATTGTTAAATACTCGGAGCGCGATAAAATCATGAGTTTTTATTTTGCACGGCATGGGCACATGTGCTATAGGAACGATGGTATTTTTTTCATAATTTTTGGTGATGGAGAAGTATCCGAAAAAATCCCTCTACGCGGATTGCCCTTCGCGCGTCTACGGCTGTGGCCGGCAGCCTACGGGGGCTAGCATGCCACCAAATCTTGTGTAGGCAGCCTCTCACAAGTCTGGAAGTGTTGTGGTGGTTGCAAAGGCCCGGCACGCATATCCGGGGTGTGCCCCCCATCACGGACTTCGCCGCCGCCGGCACCTGGAGTGGGCAAACGGACGCGTCGGGTCTACACGGAGGGGATCTTGCTGTGGGTCTGGCCCGGTTGTTGCTCCAAAGTGTTCCTATGGGCTGACCTAACACAACCGGGCGGGGAGGTCCACTGGTCAAAGCCCGTCCGTGCAAAGTCAAAGGGCTAGATCCCGTGGTCA
>NC_057797.1:26676552-26679433 GCF_018294505.1 Triticum aestivum | reverse complement strand
GTGGCATGTCCGAAGAGGCGGCACGCGTCTCGGGGGTGTGCCCCCCCCCCTCACGGACGGCGATGACACGGTAGTAAACGATCTGCGGTAACGATGTGGCGTGAATATTATTAAATACTCGGAGCGCGATAAAATCATGAGTTTTTTTGCACGACGTGGGCACATGTGCTATAGGAACGATGGTATTTTTTCAAAATTTTTGGTGATGGAGAAGTATCCAAAAAAATCCCTCTACGCGGATTGCCCTTCGCGCGTCTACGGCTGTGGCCGGCGGCCTACGGGGGCTAGCACGCCGCCAAATCTTGCGTAGGCAGCCTCTCACAAGTCTGGAAGTGTTGTGGTGGTTGCAAACGCCCAACACGCGTGTCTGGGGTGTGCCCCCCTCATGGACGGCGTCGCCGCCGGCACCTGGAGTGGGGAAACGGACGCGTTGGGTCTACACGGAGGGGATCTTGCGGTGGGTCTGGCCCGGTTGTTTCTCCAAAGTGTTCCTATGGGCTGACCTAACACAACCGGGTGGGGACGTCCGCTGGTCAAAGCCCGTCCGTGGAAAGTCAAAGGGCTAGATCCCGTGGTCAAACGCTACATGTTAGGCGGGACGGGGGCCCTCGGAGGGTGTAGCAATGCCACTGGAGCATCACACCGGGCCCTCATACATGCGGGGTGGTGTCGTGGCATGTCCGAAGAGGCGGCACGCGTCTTCGGGGCATGGCCCCCCCTCACGGACGGCGATGACACGGTAGTAGACGTTCTGCGGTAACGATGCGGCGTGAATATTGTTAAATACTCGGAGCGCGATAAAATCATGAGTTTTTATTTTGCACGGCGTGGGCACATGTGCTATAGGAACGATGGTGTTTTTTCATAATTTTTGGTGATGTAGAAGTATCCGAAAAATTCCCTCTACGCGGATTGCCCTTCGCGCGTCTACGGTTGTGGCCGGCGGCCTACGGGGGCTAGCATGCCGCCAAATCTTGCGTAGGCGGCCTCTCACAAGTCTGGAAGTGTTGTGACGGTTGCAAACGCTCGGCACGCGTGTCCGGGGTGTGCCCCCCCACCATCGCGGACGGCGCCGCCGCCGGCACCTGGAGGGGGGAAACGGACGCGTCGGGTCTACACGGAGGGGATCTTGCTGTGGGTCTAGCCCGGTTGTTGCTCCAAATTGTTCCTATGGGCTGACCTAACACAACCGGGCGGGGAGGTCCGCTGGTCAAAGCTCGTCTGTGCAAAGTCAAAGGGCTAGATCCCGTGGTCAAACGCTACAGGGTTAGGCGGGACGGGGGCCCTGGGGGGGGTAGCAATGCCACCGGAGCATCGCACTGGGCCCTCATACATGCGGGGTGGTGTGGTGGCATGTCCTAAGAGGCGGCACGCGTCTCCGGGGCGTGGCCCCCCCTCACGGACGGCGATGACATAGTAGTAGACGTTCTGCGGTAACGATGCGGCATGAATATTATTAAATACTTGGAGTGCGATAAAATCATGAGTTTTTTTGCACGAGGTGGGCACATGTGCTATAGGAACGATGGTATTTTTTCATAATTTTTGGTGATGGAGAAGTATCCGAAAAATTCCCTCTACGCGGATTGGCCCTTCGCGCGTCTACGGCTGTGGCCGGCGGCCTACGGGGGCTAGCATGCCGCCAAATCTTGCGTAGGCGGCCTCTCACAAGTCTGGAAGTGTTTTGACGGTTGCAACCGCCCGGCACGCGTGTCCGGGGTGTGCCCCCCCCTCACGGACGACGCCGCCGCCGACACCTGGAGGGGGAAAACGGACGCGTCGGGTCTACACGGAGGGGATCTTGCTGTGGGTCTGGTCCGGTTGTTGCTCCAAAGTGTTCCTATGGGCTGACCTAACACAACCGGGCGGGGAGGTCCGCTGGTCAAAGCCCGTTCGTGCAAAGTCAAAGGGCTAGATCCCATGGTCAAACGCTACAGGGTTAGGCGGGACGGGGGCCCTGGGGGGTAGCAATGCCACCGGAGCGTCGCACCGGGCCCTCATACATGCGCGGTGGTGTGGTGGCATGTCCGAAGAGGCGGCACGCGTCTCCGGGGCGTGGCCCCCCCTCACGGATGGCGATGACACGGTAGTAGACGTTCTGCGGTAACGATGCGGCATGAATATTATTAAATACTTGGAGTGCGATAAAATCATGAGTTTTTTTGCACGATGTGGGCACATGTGCTATTGGAACGATGGTATTTTTTCATAATTTTTGGTGATGGAGAAGTATCCGAAAAATTCCCTCTACGCGGATTGCCCTTCGCGTGTCTACGGCTGTGGCCGGCGGCCTACGGGGGCTAGCATGCCGCCAAATCTTGCGTAGGCGGCCTCTCACAAGTCTGGAAGTGTTGTGACGGTTGCAAACGCCCGGCACACGTGTCCGGGGTGTGCCCCCCCCTCGCGGATGGCGTCGCTGCCGGCACCTGGAGGAGGGAAACGGACGCGTCGGGTCTACACGGAGGGGATCTTACTGTGGGTCTGGCCCGGTTGTTACTCCAAAGTGTTCCTATGGGCTGACTTAACACAACCTGGCGGGGAAGTCTGCTAATAACATTTAAAAAATATTTAAAAAATGAAAAATATGAACTACTAAAAATATTTAAAAAATTAAAAATATGAACTACGAATAACATTTAAAAAATAAAAAATATAACTATGCCGACGGCAAAGCCGTCGGCATAGCTGCGGCCATAGGGGACGTGTCACGGGGATCGGTGACGTGGCATCTATGCCGACGGCAGCCGTCGGCATAGTTTGCCTTATCCCCTCACGTCGACCCTCATCCACTCAATCTCTCCCACTCCCCGCGACCCCGCCCCCTACTGCCGTCGCCGCACTCGCCCCTTGCCGCCGCCGCCGCCGCACTCGCCCCCTGCCG
>NC_057797.1:26661335-26676427 GCF_018294505.1 Triticum aestivum | reverse complement strand
CGGCCGGCCCACGGCCTAGCCTGGCCGGCCCCCTGCTGGTCCGACCGGCCGGCCCCTCCGGCGACCGCCCCCTGCCGCTCCGGTGGTCGTCCCCTGCCCCGACCGGCCGCCCCCTGCTCCGGTGGTCGCCCCCTCATCCGTAGGTAAGATTATTTTTACCTTTTTTGTGTAGTAATGTTGTAGATGAATGCATATATATATGTATATTAATAGATGATTAGATAGATGAATGAAATGAAAGAGAGTATAAATCTGAAAAAAATTAAGTGCACAATGTGAGATAGATAGATGAGATGAATGGATATTTGTGTAGTTTTACTATGTTTTTAGATACGTACTCAATATTATAGATATATGTATTGTGAAGATGAGATGAGAGGGAAGAGTAATTTTTTGTGAAGATAGATAGACGAAAGTTAAAATTTGGATATGATGAGTGGTTACTTCATCAAGTTGGTCTTGCTAAAACAAGTTTGTGATATGATGTGATGTGTGATGATGCTTTATATGTGATGCGATGACCTAATTTTTTTCATTTGGTGGAATTTAGAGGATTTCTGGTGTTGCCTCCGGTGGAGTGATCATTGACGTTGGAGCTCTTGGTCTTTGATTGTCCCTTCACTGATCGACTACATCATCTACATCCGAGGGTGAGCTACAAATCCACCACCTCATACGTTCTTTTAATCATGTCACTAGATTAAATTTTCACATCAAGTCGCGTAACCTAGGTCTCCCGTCCGAAAGGGTTGCATCGATAAATATGCATTCAATTGCATATTTATCACCGCAGCTCTTTCGGATTGTCCAGCGCTTTCCACGGATAGCCCGAGGATGTGTAGATTGGGTACGTTGTTCATGCTCTACCCCGTTCCGAGACAGGATTTCGGTGGCACCTCCCTGTTGTTCACCGGATGCACATTCTCTCGGCATTTTGTTGAGACGTGTATTTGGAGAACAGCGGGGAGGTGCTGCCGGAATTTTGTCTCGGAGTGGGGTAGAGCATGGACAACGTACTCAATCTACACATTCTCGGGTGGGATTAGGACCCATCTTTACCTATTAGAGATGTAGGTGGATTAAATGTCGTTTCTCGTCAACCTTGTAAAAAATAAAATATTGATGTGAGTAATTTAAATGAATCCTTAATTTTGTTGTGTGGCTTCCAATAAAGCAGAGATGGCAGATAATCAGTTGATGTATAGTGGGTTTTTCCGTCGGAATCAAGTAACAACAGAGTGGGTCGAGAAAACTGATGTGTTTTTGAAAGAGATATTCCGTAGTCCAATGAGGATGGTGCCAGAATGCCCGTGTGCCAGATGTAAGAGACGTATCCGCAGAGATAAGAGTGAGATAACTAAGCACCTTCGCACGCATGGATTTATGCCCAACTTTAATATGCCGATAAACTTTGCCCAGTAGGACCGTGGTAGAGAGGATGTGATACGACAACGCGTCGCTGGTTATGAGGATGATGGGGTTAGAGACATGCTAGATGATGTCTTTGCTGCACAGCCGACACCTCCATCACATTAAGCGAATGAACCGGAGGAACCGGAGGAAACCGCAAAGGCCTTCCTGGAAATCTTGGCCTCGTCAAAGAAACCTCTCTATGAGGGTGCCAAGCTGTTTGTCCTGGATGCCATCTCGCAACTGATGGCAGTCAAGGCTGAGTATGGCTGTAGCCGAGGTTGCTTCGAAGCATTTCTGGGAGTATGGGCTAATAGCCTGCCTGAGGGCCATGAACTACCGAAAACCATGTACGCTACGAAGAAAATCATGAAGGCGCTCTCCATGGACTATGAGAAAATACGTGTTTGTCCAAAGAATTGCCTTTTGTTTAGGCATGAGTATGCGGATGACAAGTATTGTAGGAAGTGCGGTTCCTCTCGGTATATTGAGGTGGTCGATAAGCATGGTCAGAAGTAGCAGCTAAAAATCCCTGTGAAGGTTCTTCGGTATCTTGATTTTATAAAAAGACTGCAGCGCCTTTTCATAAAGCCTAATAATGTCCAAAACAGTACATAATATAGCATGGAGCAATCAAAAATTATAGATACGTTGGAGACGTATCAAGCATCCCCAAGCTTAATTCATGCTCGTCCTCGAGTAGGTAAATGATAAAAACAGAATTTTTGATGCGGAGTGCTACTTGGCATAATTTTAATGTAATTCTTCTTAATTGTGGTATAAATATTCAGATCCAAAAGATTCAAGACAAAAGTTCATATTGACATAGAAAATAATAATACTTCAAGCATACTAACAAAGCAATTATGTCTTCTCAAAATAACATGGCTAAAGAAAGTTATCCCTACAAAATCATATAGTCTGGCTATGCTCTATCTTCACCATACAAAATATTTAAATCATGCACAACCCCGATGACAAGCCTAGCAATTGTTTCATACTTTTGACATTCTCAAAACTTTTTCAATCTTCACGCAATACATGAGTGTGAGCCATGCATATAGCACTACAGGTGGAATAGAGTGGTGGTTGTGGAGAAGACAAAAACGGAGAAGATAGTCTCACATCAACTAGGCATATCAACGGGCTATGGAGATGCCCATCAATACATATCAATGTGAGTGAGTAGGGATTGCCATGCAACAGATGCACTAGAGCTATAAGTATATGAAAGCTCAAAAAGAAACTAAGTGCGTGTGCATCCAACTTGCTTGCTCATGAAGACCTAGGGTAATTTGAGGAAGCCCATCATTGGAATATACAAGCCAAGTTCTATAATGAAAGATTCCCACTAGTATATGAAAGTGATAACATCAAAGACTCTCTACTATGAAGATCATGGTGCTACTTTGAAGCACAAGTGTGGTAAAAGGATAGTAACATTGTCCCTTCTCTCTTTTTCTCTCATTTTTGTACAAGAATGGAGGCCTTACTATGGAGTCAAGCTACCCATATACTGCAGCTGACGGCAAGTGCAAGGCTGGATCCAACAGTGCCGCAACCATCACCGGCTTTGAGGATGTGCCTGCCAATAACGAGGGTGCCCTTATGAAGGCGGTGGCAAACCAACCAGTGTCTGTAGCTGTGGACGGAGGAGACATGACGTTCCAATTCTACTCTGGTGGGGTGATGACTGGGTCCTGCGGCACTGACTTGGACCATGGAATTGCAGCCATTGGATATGGAAAGACTAGTGATGGCACGAGCTATTGGTTGATGAAGAATTCATGGGGCACAACTTGGGGCGAAGATGGGTACTTGAGAATGGAGAAAGACATTGCAGACAAGAAGGGCATGTGTGGTCTTGCCATGGAGCCTTCTTACCCAACAAAATAGGAAGATAGCCAAATGCGACCTAATCATGCATATGCACAGTTCTCAAACAACTAAGGTCCCCATATCCTATGTATAGTTCATATGTGCCCTTAAATTGTGTATGAAGATGTATCTTATGTACATACATTGCTATACTTTGTAAAGTAATACTATGTATGATATATTGTATGAGAAAATTGGATTAAGAATTATGATATATATTCCATGAAGCTTTCAGATGTCTAAAACATTTGACTATGTTAAGAGTAAACTCAAAAGGTTATTTCCGTATATATGGTTTTTATATAGTGTCATTTGGTATTTATAGGAATGTGTCATTGGACAATGCCCGAGTGTTACTAAATCTTACAAAAGGGAATAAATGGAGTATATGTTGGGGAAAAGAAATTTTGTCATTGGTGCACTATGTATTTCTCAACCGTGATATTTTTTAGTGTATTATCTCATGTCAAGTTACTGTATGAGCGTGTTCTCTACATCTTACACAACAAGATAAAATCCTAACTCTCCACGACCATAGATCAACAGGAGTATGAGTTATAGTCAATTCAGCTATCGCCATAAACCCGATTCTTATAAAGGCGACCTATACAAGGAGCTTTAACTTCGTACCCGACTTATGATGAGATTCTATTCTATAGTAAAGAGGAAGAATACTCCTCTATCAACACATGTACGTTGAATCAGCCAATCATTGATGAATTAAACAGTTTCACTACAAACAATCCTGGATAACTGGATCTAAATTGAACTCCATAAATACTTGGATGCAACATTTTCGTATCTGAACTCCCTCCTTCATGCATTGCCACATTTGCCTTCTTCATCCACTTTGCAACATTTGTACGACACTTCTCATTTTTTTCTCCTCATATATCAACATCAAGATGCAGCTCTCCACCCCCCCCTTCCTCAATGCATGGGCCACATCCGCATGTTGATCTCACATGCGCTCTCCACAGACATTGATGTGATTGGCTGGTTGGTGGACCGTGGCATTGCGACCATTGGCATGCTATCAACCATTACTTCTGTCGCTAAATTTCATCCACAGCGCATCATGGAACAACATGCAAGTTAAAAGTGCAATATAAAACCCCTCATAAAATTTATATTTGTAGCAAAAAAATACAAAATCTCTCATATGATGCCTATGGTCATATGCGCCAGCGCCAACACCCCAAGTGGTGGACACCAAGGCATGATTATCCCTTCTTCCATCGGTCACGGAATTATTCAGATACTAGCACAATGCCCCGGGGCTTAAGAGATTGTCCACAGATGTCATTGTCTTGTGGCTGTTATGTGATTCGTGATTAAAAAGACAGAGAAAATATAGCGAAAGCTCATCCATCATTCGTTGGATAATCTTAAGCGGTCATAGTGCATATTTTGCAAGATAAATAGTGTATAACATTTTGAATTGCAATTATAAGCACATAGAAAAAGATCTTTATTTATTTATTTGTATGGTCCCATATGTGGATAGAAAATATAACGAAAGCTCATTACTGGTCTCACATGTGGATAGAAATGCATTTATTTATTAGACTCACATATGAATTCATCGCCAGATACAACATTTATAACTTCCTAGAAAAGATCTTTTGTGCCTCACTAGACATCACAACCGAGAGAAAAGGCTTTGCCAGAATTGCAGAGCCCATTTCCAAGCTCGGCAAGGTCGCCGGCATCAAGGTTGTAGACCGTCCATAGGCGCTGTTGTCGAGGAAGAAGGCCGGCACCATCGGGCAATGGTCTTGGTGCACCATCTTGACACCATGTAGTTGGCCTCCTGTGGTTCAAGGTCGCAAAAGGAGTTGACAAGAATGTATCATGTGGCGCGACAAGGATGGGGCGGAGCAGTGGAGGTCTTGGTACGCCAGGTGCCAGCCTAACTAGAGCATTGGGTTCGTGTGCCTACTGTCTGATAGACTCGTGCATCTCCCAGATGACGACCAACCCGTTCAGGTGCTCGTGTACGACTCATAGAAGCAAAAGTTGAAAACAAACCTTGATCTTGTAGAAGAAATCTAAATCGACCCTGAACTTTCACTCCCGGAAATCAACACATCGAACTATCCGGTCCCGGTATATTTTGAACCTTGAGAGAGTTTCCAAACAGGGATTGTCGACATGGCATCTTGAATCCCGGAATTGCTGACTGCGGTCGCAACTGGGCCGGCCCAATAGACGTGTTTTTTTCGTAACATGTTTGTTCATATTCCTCTAGAGTTTCATATATGAACGCTCATGTCCGTTCTTATATACGACGTGCGATATATAATAACTAGCAGCCTTCAGGGCGATTGGCTAGGTGCGATCAAGCTCACTGATGGCTGCTACTATTTTTTGTCTCTCCTATAAAAGGGATTGTGTGCATCGATATTCTCATTGATCGTGCACTAGGCACATATATAGGTACAAGGGGTGCGACGCTACCTCTTTTAGCACTGTGTTCATTTTCCCCGAAGAAGAAGGGATAATGCAGCAAAGTAGCGTAAGTATTTCCCTCAGTTTTTGAGAACCAAGGTATCAATCCAGTAGGAGGCTACGCGCGAGTCCCTCGCACCTGCACAAAACAAATAAATCCTCGCAACCAATGCAAATAGGGGTTGTCAATCCCTATAGGGCCACTTACGAGAGTGAGATCCGATAGATATGATAAGATAATATTTTTGGTATTTTTATGATAAAGATGCAAAGTAAAATAAAGGCAAAGTAAATAACTAAGTAGTAAGAGATTGATATGATAATGATAGACCCGAGGGCCATAGATTTCACTAGTGGCTTCTCTCGAGAACATAAGTATTCTACGATGGGTGAACAAATTATTTTTGAGCAATTGACAGAATTGAGCATAGTTATGAAAATATCTAGGTATGATCATGTATATAGGCATCACGTCCGAGACAAGTAGACCGACTCCTGCCTGCATCTACTACTATTACTCCACTCATCAACCGCTATCCAGCATGCATCTAGAGTATTAAGTAAAAAATAGAGTAATGCCTTAAGCAAGGTGACATGATGTAGAGGGATAAACTCATGCAATATGAAGAAAACCCCATCTTGTTATCCTCGATGGCAACAATACAATACGTGCCTTGCTGCCCTTACTGTCACGGGGAAAGGACACCGCAAGATTGAACCCAAAGCTAAGCACTTCTCCCATTGCAAGAAAGATCAATCTAGTAGGCCAAACCAAACTGATAATTCGAAGAGACTTGCAAAGATAACCAATCATACATAAAAGAGTTCAGATAAGATTCAAATATTATTCATAGATAGAATTGATCATAAACCCACAATTCATCGGTCTCAACAAACACACCGCAAAAATAAGATTACATCGAATATATCTCCACAAGAGAGGGGGAGAACATTGTATTGAGATCCAAAAAGAGAGAAGAAGACATCTAGCTACTAACTATGGACCCGTAGGTCTGAAGTAAACTACTCACACTTCATCGGAGAGGCTATGGTGTTGATGTAGAAGCCCTCCGTGATCGATGCCCCCTACGGCGGAGCTCTGGAATAGGCCCCAAGATGGGATCTCGTGGATACAGAAAGTTACGGCGGTGGAATAAGGGTTTTGGCTCTGTATCTGATCGTTTGGGGGTACGTGGATATATATATATATATATATATATATATGAGGAAGAAGTATGTCGGTGGAGCAACAGGGGGCCCACGAGGGTGGGGGCGCGCCTGGTAGGGTAGGGCGCTCCCCCCTACCTCGTGGCCTCCTGTTACTTGCCTTGACGTAGGGTCCAAGTCTCCTGAGTTTATTCGATGAGAAAATCACGTTCCCGAAGGTGTCATTCCGTTTGGACTCTGTTTGATATTCCTTTTCTTTGAAACCCTAAAACAGGCAAAAAAATAGCAATTCTGAGCTGGGCCTCCGGTTAATAGGTTAGTCCCGAAAATAATATAAAAGTGGATAATAAAGCCCAATAATGTCCAAAACAGTACATAATATAGCATGGAGCAATCAAAAATTATAGATACGTTGGAGACGTATCAAGCATCCCCAAGCTTAATTCCTGCTCGTCCTTGAGTAGGTAAATGATAAAAACAGAATTTTTGATGCGGAGTGCTACTTGGCATAATTTTAATGTAATTCTTCTTAATTGTGGTATGAATATTCAGATCCAAAAGATTCAAGACAAAAGTTCATATTGACATAGAAAATAATAATACTTCAAGCATACTAACAAAGCAATTATGTCTTCTCAAAATAACATGGCTAAAGAAAGTTATCCCTACAAAATCATATAGTCTGGCTATGCTCTATCTTCACCATACAAAATATTTAAATCATGCACAACCCCGATGACAAGCCTAGCAATTGTTTCATACTTTTGACATTCTCAAAACTTTTTCAATCTTCACGCAATACATGAGTGTGAGCCATGGATATAGCACTATAGGTGGAATAGAGTGGTGGTTGTGGAGAAGACAAAAACGGAGAAGATAGTCTCACATCAACTAGGCATATCAACGGGCTATGGAGATGCCCATCAATACATATCAATGTGAGTGAGTAGGGATTGCCATGCAACAGATGCACTAGAGCTATAAGTATATGAAAGCTCAAAAAGAAACTAAGTGCGTGTGCATCCAACTTGCTTGCTCATGAAGACCTAGGGTAATTTGAGGAAGCCCATCATTGGAATATACAAGCCAAGTTCTATAATGAAAGATTCCCACTAGTATATGAAAGTGATAACATCAAAGACTCTCTACTATGAAGATCATGGTGCTACTTTGAAGCACAAGTGTGGTAAAAGGATAGTAACATTGTCCCTTCTCTCTTTTTCTCTCATTTTTTTATTTGTGCCTTTTCTCTTTTTTGCATCCATGGATATTGAGGCCTGAGGGTCTCCAAGATGGGGCTCTCGGCGACGACAAAGTCGATGTCCCCGTCCTCCATGACTACGCTGCAGATGCCAAGCTCACGGAGGTGGTGGAAGGAGGTGCGCGGTAGTAACCTTGCCACGTCCTCGAACTTCCAGAGGCCGATGTAGAGGCAGCCGATGCTGGCGATGCCAAAGAGCACGGCCCGAAGGGGCACGTCGAGCGGCCACGGGCGGTTGACGAGGGCGAGCTCCTGGACGCCCTTGGTGGCCAGGAGCTGGAGCCAGCGCGCGAGCTGGGCCTGGTAGGCGCTCATGTGGCTGCTGGTGAGACGGGCGTAGGGGATGGGTCCCGTGTGCGCTTCGAGGATGGTGGAGATGGCGGTGACGATGGCCACCGAGTCGGCGGCGTGGGGGAAAAGCTGACGCCTTGGGGCGGAGGTGGGCGTTGTTCAAGATGATGTCCGTCGGAGGCGGGCAGGTCAGGGATGAGCTCGGTGTTGATGTTGCTGAGTAGCTCCTCCGTGGATCGGTCCACCTCACGCGGGTCACGGCCCCTGCCCCGCAGATCGGCCTCCGTCGCGGGGTCCACGTTGGTGAACGGCGGCTGCCGGGGACCAGCCATGGTCGGCGGTGAGGGTTTGGGTATTTGGGGGTGGAGAGTGAAGCGGAGAGTGGAGTGGGTCTGTGACCGAGGAGGCGGATGATGGGGGTGGGCCCTATTTTTGGCTTCATGTTTAGTTGGGCCGAACTCCGGCACAGGATGTCTGTGGGCCTATACTAAAAAAACATACATGAATTCGTATACAAGGTCTATTTAAAATACGACCGAAGTTAAAGCATCAAGGTTGATGAAGTCATCACCGGCACCTCACCCATCGACGGGGAAGCGTCAAGCCTGAGATTTGATCTTGCCATCAACCATTGTTGCAACCGTAGTCGTCGTCTTTATTCTGATGTCGCTCACTCATTCGGACGAGTGGTGCCCAACGGAACGAAAAGACGGAATGTGAGGATTCCATTCTTTGTTCTGAAGGAGCTCGAGCCTGCAGTGACATGGCTAGTGAGGCGGCTTGCCAGCTAGAATGGGCCAAGGAGATGGCTCGAAGCCAGGCCGACCCTGGTGTATGGTCGAAGGGGCGATGGCTCGAGGCCCAGGCCAGGAGGTGGGGCCATGATCTGGTATTTATGTTAGTATAGCCTAGCAAAAATATTAGGTAGCGAAAAAATAAAAGGAGGAAACCAAGCACAAGGGGCTGGAGATGGGCTAGGCCCAATTGCTGCTAGCGATAGGAGAAGCGTCGACACTCGCACGGCCGCACGCGTTAATCACTCCGAATATCTGAACGTTCACTGGTTTGTTTCATCTTGGACTCTCTGCCAATCGCTCGGCCACTGGGGATTCTTGTTCGTTGGCTAATTGTCGCTGTTGCGCACGGCACCCTGGTGTTGCGCCGCAGCCGTGTGCCCATGCCGGCGACCGGGCCATCAACCATCCGGCATCCGCTAGGCCGCGAGGTGCAACCATCAGCCATCTGCAGGTCATTGTCTCATTGGCAGATTGTTTTCGCTTCTGCATAATCCGTGAAACCACGAGCATGAGTTGATCTTGTCTTTAACAGCTACGTATTTATCCACCTAGTCTTTCGCTTCTTTTTGATCTTCTCTTTGTAGGGCTCTATGGATTTTGCGATTGAGATTTACAACCTTTCTAGAATAAAAATGTAATCATTATCAAGGGCATTCAGACGGTTCCTTCCCTCCAAAAGATTTCAACTTAGATCTTGAGGATCAAAGTGGCCACAAAACAAGGTTTCGGGTTTGCAGATGATATCAAGTAATATGTTGATTTCTCTGTTCAACAAATCTTTTATAATTAATAAAATTTCAACCACTGTCCTCATTATCTAGTGGGCTTGAAACATGGTTCTAATCCCTCATCAGAAGACAAAAAAAATGTTATAGAAAAGAACATGCATATGGAGGCACCAAATGTGTTGATGTTGGCCAAGGTAAGCATAGCTGCCTTATGCGATTTTCCCCCTATTATAAGAAGCATGTGCATCTTTTAGATAGCTACATATCGAGGTAAAAATAATAGTGGTATATGTAAATGTCCCAATAGGTATATATTAAGGAGCCCCAGCTTCTAGGTTGGCCCTAGGCCCCAAAAATCTCTGGACCGGCCCTGCTTGAAGCTCGCGAGGATGGTAGCGCCGGCTCTCTAGATGGTTCCAACGACTGCACTGGAGACATGGAAGAGCCATGGGACATTGCAAAAGTGTCAACTTTTGCTTGGTGGTGATAGTGTGTGGCGTCTCTAACAAAGTGGGTAGGGGGTAGACAAGGTGGTGGCTACACGGCTTGCTGGAGGCACTGGTTGGGAAGAAGGGTTTTTATTGTTGAAAGGCGACGAAGAAGTGTTGTAGGAGGTGGTGTTGGTTAGTAGAGAAAAGTGTCTCCAGAGAAGAAAAAAAAGGTATTAAAAGGGGGTTGGGAGAAAAATAATTTCTCATTTTGTTGAGATGAATGGGCAATTTTTGGGAATTAAATGGTTTTTATGGGTCTAAGTGCTCTAATCCAGATTAGTATTGTACTCTCCTAATTGTTTGATGTCTCCAATATTTTTATGCGTTTGATTATTTTTTATTTTGCTTGTTTCTTACTGTTTGATTTTTAAGTATTTCAACTTTTGGAGTCCTTCAATTATTTTTATTGTGGAAATGAAAAAAATTAGATTTACTGAAGTGTTATTTCTTGATTTCACTATCCTATTAAAATTTAAAAATCAGATATTAGGGAATTTATGTGAATAGACAGGAATACTAGGTTATATATGAGAAGATTAACCCGTGAGTTGGTACCAGTTGATTGGCTAGGTATGTCCCACTACCTAGTGACACCATTATAAATGCATTAGAGGGTAATGCACGATTTGCCACGACATTCTTTGCTTTTAAATAAATTATATTTTTCTGTTATTGGTTTTTATAGCAATTCACATTTCGTATATACCGCGAAGTTGGTTGAGCGACCACAGACCCCTGTTGCGCTATAGGGTAAGCCATGTAGACTGGTCCTTCATTACTAGGAAAAGGCCTACTAATGGCGCACTGGTTTTGCCTACTAATGGCGCATTACCAGTGCGCCATTAGTAGCACGCCATTAGTATATCTTACTACAGGTGCGCCATTAGTATCTGGTATACTAATGGCGCACCAACTAGTGCGCCATTAGTATGTAACAGCATGCGCCATTAGTGTGCCTCCCGGGGGGGCATACGTAAGCATGGCTTTGTCATACTAATGGCGCATTCTCTGTTGATGCGCCATTAGTATCCTTTGGCATACTAATGGCGCACCTGGTGATGATGCGCCATTAGTATGAATATTTGGTTTTTTTTCCTTTTCTGATTTTTGCGCAGGTTACAAAATATATTATTAGACAGAATATAAAATATATTATTAGACAGAATATAGACAGCAGCACACAGCAACATCAGATTCATCGAATACAATAGAAGATTAGTCTCTGAATACAATTCATAATATTAGTCTCCGAATTCAAAAGACCGAACAAAGATAAAACATTACTACTCTCAAGACCGCGAGTATCGAGTTTGTCGGAAGTAATACTAATCCTAACAAGTCCTACTAATCATCATCATACAACTTCTACTCGTTATTCATAACAAGTCATACGATCATCATCTTGATAGTCTTCGAACCAACCCTACTTAATTGTTCTTAGCACATGATCATCAGTATTAGGCAGGACCTAAATACCCTATTTAAGCTAAAATAGCATAAAACAATATAGACCCTGACTCTCCATTATGGAGAATGGAGAACATCCTGTCTCCAATTCTTGCGCTTCGCTTCCTTTTGCTTTCAAGAAGCTCCTTACGACTGTCCATACATTTTTCCCATCCTTTGATTTTCATGTCTCCGCTTCTTTTAGAAATCTCGTATGGACAGTTGAGATTCGTAGGACGACCTAGCTGTATGTTCAAAACATTAACACTACCTTTCAGATACATCATATGAGGCACACAATTCTCTGGGATTATCTGTTGAAAAACATAGTAATAACTTCATAGTTAGCAATGATGTACTAGTTTTACAAGTATGCAAAAGATGCACGGATGTCGTAATAGTAAAAATCTTACCAGGGTATCTCCATGGTAGTTACCGTAGTTGAACACATGCACTAGTGGCACGTATTTACCATAATGTTGAGGAGTTTGATTGTAGATATTGTAATTCTCAATGTCAGTACAAAATCCGACCTAATGATTTTTCTCCTTGTAAGTTGTTAATTCGGAGCCATCGGTGTACTGGGTTTTGTCTACCATCTCCCGCACATTATTTGAACAATAAAAATAAGCTGTCAATGGAAATAAGCTGTCCACTATTTTGAAATAAACAGTATAAATTAGCTAATAACTATGTTTGAGAAACTCACGTAGCGGTAGAACTGGAGGCGTATCAACAAGGACCCAAATGTCCATATTTTCTTGGTTGATGTTAGGATTACCAAGATCCATGGTGATAAGCATACCCTCATCAAAACCATACATCTTGCAAAATGCTTCCCAATTTTTGCAACCAAAATGGGTTACGCTCTCAGAATTATATAGATTTACTTCAAAGTCAACATCGTGATGAGTCCTTAGGTGAATTTTCTTTGTTTCAGAAATTTCATGGTCTTCAAAATCCATCCTCTCCAAGACATAGCGTCTTGCATGGAATGGGATAAGCTATACTTGAATTGTAAAAGATGAAAATTACACGTTGAAATAGTTGAAGTCATGCTTAATTATGAAAATAACACTTGTCGTCATTGTGTACCGTTTCAACTTTGAAGGTCTCCTCGAGCTTAATGTTGAAGCGCCGATCATCGTCTAGGTGAGGCATGTCGCATAGACCTTGATCGTCGTGGCACCAGTCGCACTCCGCCGGGAGACTTTCGTCGTCCGATGATGATGACGACATATCCTGGGACAACTCCCAGAATTGCTTGCCGCCCGAACCACCGGCCTCATCGTTGTGGGCCATGTTTCGCTCTAAATAGGAAAAAAAAATTGGTCAAAAAGTTGGTTATTGTCAAGGAACAAGATCATGGTCTCATCATTTAGGGTTTGTCGACACCGAGGCACCCTAAAAGCCTAAGCTTTCATCACTTAGGGTTTGTCGACACCGAGGCACCCTAAAAGCCTAAGCGTACATCATTTAGGTTCTCATCGACACCGAGGCATCCGGGGCAGCCAAGTTAAGTTTTCATCATTTAGGGTTTATCGATGCCGAGGCACCCTAGGTTGGGCCTAATCACTTGGCTCTATTGCCACCTATTATTCAATACAGCAAGAATAAAGGGGCAGTTGCTCCTACTTAATTAAGTACTAAGATACCCCGGGCCATGCATTAGTAGCAAGTACCCCATATGTCCGATTTTTAGCAAAGTCATGCTAAAATTCACGGAAAATTTTAGCATGACCTTTGCTAAAAATAGGACATATGGAGTACCCGAATTTGCCAGAACGGAAGTTAATCGACATTCCGGCAAACTCAAGGGCCTCGCGGGGTACCTGCAAAATCATCACGACACGAAGGGCCTCTCAAGGGCCTCAAGCAGCAGCGGCCCTTCACGAGCGAACTCAATGAGTGTGAACCAACAGAGTGTGGGTCACCACATGCTTGCAAGTAATTTTTCTATAACTAAGGCACAATATGCTTGCAAGTAAATCACAATATGCTTGCAAGTAATTTTTCTATAACAGTCTTGCCCCTATTTGAAGGACAAGCAAATAGATACAATGTGTAGCTTTGGCACAATCCTAAGGCACAATCCTCTGACTAATTCATCACTGTAGGCCGGCATGAAACACACTCCTCCAAAAAAGCCTAAAATTCCACTATTATTAAATGTAAAAAAGCCTAAAATCCACTAGTATTGCCTCTAAGAAAGCCTTAAAAGTCCACTATTATTGACAATCAAAATATGATCTGAACTGTGAGGAGTTAACTGAAAAATGAGTGTTAACTGAAATTTTTGGTTCTAATTTGAAAACCCAAAATTTCATCAACACATTAATTATAATTTGTTTGTGCAAATACTTCTCTCAGGCAGCCACACACATCTTTCTTCATCCAATTTTTTCCTATAGCATCATTGAACATCTGAAACTTACCAGCTCAACTTGAGAAAAAAATGGATAGGCAGGGACATTTGTGCTTTTTGCCATCTAATCTAATCTACCTCTGCTTGATTAACTATTGTTTTGGTTTTCACTTTGTGCTAGCCCATTAGATTAGTTGGTAAAGTACATGCTTCATCTTACATTCCCTACCTGTGTGTACATGCATTTGCAGGCTTTCAGGCCCTGACTAATTAACTACATTGCTGATCAGAGACCCTGCTGTTTACTGGGAGGTGGCAATACTACTGTGCTAGTGTGCTAGTACTGGTTTTTATTCTTTGGAACCTTCTACTTATGAAGCTCTCTCAAGTAAAGATTTTCAACTAGTACATTTTTGTATGGTGCAAAAGTCCAGCAGCACTAGAACTGAATTGATTGATCTATACATGTTGTAGGAGGAGCTATATCATTTTCTCCATGGGGAAGGAGGAGAGGGAGGAAGGAGGAAGGAGGAGAGGTACCTGGGCGGCGCGGCCGGTCATCGGAGGGGTTGGGGTCAGGGTTGGGGTTGCCGGCGGCAGCGTCGAAGGGATGGCTCGATTGGTCATCGGGGAGGCCTCCTGGGCGCCTCGGTTGGTCGTGGGGAGGCCGGCGGTCGCGGTTGTCGTCCTGCACCCCGTGCCCGGACTGAGGTAGAGGCGGCGCAGGGCAGGGGCCGATGCGGGAAGGCTGTCGGTGACGGCGAGGTCGCGGAGGCGTCGGCTATGGAGGAGCTGCAGTGGTGGGGG
>NC_057797.1:26657883-26660572 GCF_018294505.1 Triticum aestivum | reverse complement strand
GCCCTGTGACAAGGTGAATATGAGTTGTTCTTCCGCGGAAGAATCTTCATGTAAAGGGTACGACAGAAGTTTCTGCTTGAACCAACGCGTGAAACATGAGTTGTGCTCTTTACTAGTTTAAACAACGAGTGAAACGCGTGAATCTTGAAGTAAAAAAAAATAAATATATATACTAATGGCGCACCGGGTATTAGTGCGCCATTACTAGTTTAAACTAGTAATGGCGCACTGTGAAACGATGCGTCATTAGTAGTTTTGCAAAAAAAAATTACAGTAATGGCGCACTGTCTGCTTGGTGCGCTGGCGCACTTCGACCTGATGCGCCATTAGTATGTATGGAAAAATGGAAAAAAATAATTTAATACTAGTGGCGCACCCAGTTTCTGGTGCGCCATTAGTGTCTTCCACACTTGGCGCATCACCAACCGGTGCGCCATTAGTATATAGTAGTGGCGCACTGCTTCCATGGTGCGCCATTAGTATCAATCCTATCTATAGCCCTTTTCCTAGTAGTGCTTCTTTCTTTGGGAAGGTGGCATTCGGTTTTTTTCTTTTATTTTCTTCTATATTTTTTGATGTTTTAGTTTCTTGTTCACTTATATATATTTTTAAAAAAAAATCAAATTTATTAATACTTTTGAATTTATGGAAAATAAATAAAGTACTATTTTTTTTAAAAATAATTGTTTTATTCAAAATTATGTGCATTTTTCAAAAATGCACGGAGATTATTTTCTTATATTTGTGAAAATTTATCAAATTACATCAACACAATTGATGTCCGGGAATATTTTTGAAATTTTTTGACATTTAAAAAAAATCTTTGATAATTGTCCCCAATTCTTGATTGAAAGAGACACCAAAGGCCTCTACCCTCCCTCTCTGTCTATCCAAGAGATGGAAGGGTAGAGCTTTTCTTTGGTTTTTTGATCTTTTCGTCAAAGAGTTGAAGTCCATCCGAACCCTCCAATGCAGAAATATGAGGAGAGCAAAGCGCCAATGGCGCGTGAAGCGCATACGGAAGGGGCACGGAGAAATAAAGAAGTGTGGGGGGAGAAACAGCCAAGCTCATTCCCTTCGCTTCATGGGCCAAAGGTAGTGCTTTGTTTCCTGGCCACAATGAAAATAGATGGCAAGTGCCTGATCGCTACGGCTCCGGTAGGTTGCGTTCCCTTAACCAAGCCACTGCCTATGAGTCGCCAAAAACGCATGAACATTTTTTAAAATCAATGAGTAGTTTTGTACTCATGAAGAATTTCAAAAATTATGAACTTTTCTTAAATTCATGAATGTTCTAAAATTTTATGAATATTTTTTTAGTTCAGATAAAAATATAAATCTTGAATGCTTAATTTATTCTTAAATTGCTTTAATAGAATGTTGGTTTTGGTACTGCTATGTGGAACCACAACCGGAAAACGGGAATACGCCGACGGCCAAAGCTATGCCTACGGCTGCCGTCGGCCTAGTTCGACATATGCCGACAGCCCAGTCCTGGCCGTCGGGTTACATGGACCTATGCCGACGGCTGCCGTCGGCACAGAACGGCCATCGACCTAGCCGCAGACATGCCGACAGCAGCCGTCGGCATAGATAGGCCGTCGGTATAACTATGGGCCCGGCGACCCCGCCGGTGACTAGTGGCTAACGCCGTCAAACCTATGCCGACGGTCTGGACGGCCGGCCGTCGGCATATCTCCGCATGCCACGTCACCGATCCGCGGCGAAGGTATGCCGACGGCAGCCGTCGGCATATCTTCCACGTCACCGATCCGCGGCATGGCGCCCATCAGAACTCTGCCGTATCTATGCCGACGGCTTTGCCGTCGGCATAGCTATTTGTTACATACTTATTTTTCATATGTTTTAATGCTTTTTTTACATACGTTTTTTTGCATATGTTTTTATGCTTTTTAGAAAATATGTGTTCATGCTTTTTTATGTATTATATGAATATGTATGTAGTTTGTAATTTTTTCCATAGATTATGAATATATATATATATATAGTTTGTATTTTTTTTAGCACATTAATAATATGTTGTCATGTTCTTTTGAATATAGGTCCTTAAATTTTATTAAAATCAAAAACAGCTATGCAATAGAAGTTGAGTTGCGGTTGCAAACGCCCGGCACCCATCTCCGGAGTGTGACCCCCTCACGTCCGCGGTGTGCCCCCCTCACGGACGGTGCCGCCGCCGGCATTTGGAGGGCGGAAACAGCCGCATCGGGTCTATACGGAGGGGACGTTGCTCTCAAGTGTTTCTATGGGATGACCTACCACAACCGGGTGGTGTTGTGGCATGTTCGAAGAGGCGGCACGCATCTCCGGGGCGTGGCCCCTCTAACGGACGGCGCCGCCGGCGGCACCTGGAGGGGGAAAACGGACGCATCGGGTCTACACGGAGGGGATGTAGCTGTCGGTTTGGCCCAGATGTTGCTCCTAGGTGTCCCTCTGAGCTGACCTTACACAACCGGGTGGAGAGGTCCACTGTTCAAAACCCGCCCGTGAAAAGTCAAAGGGCTAGATCTCGTGGTCAATCGCTCCAGGGTTAGGCGGGACGGGGGCCCTAAGGGGGTAGCAATGCCACCGGAGCGTCGCACTGGCCCCTCATACATGCGGGGTGGTGTGGTGGCATGTCTGAAGAGGCGGCATGCGTCTCCGGGGTTTGGCCCCCCTTACGGACGGC
>NC_057797.1:26651551-26657563 GCF_018294505.1 Triticum aestivum | reverse complement strand
GAGCGTTGCACCGGGCCCTCATACATGTGGGGTGGTGTGGTGGCATGTCCGAAGAGGCGGCACGCGTCTCGGGGGCGTGCCCCCCCCCCTCACGGACGGCGATGACACGGTAGTAGACGTTCTGTGGTAATGATGCGGCGTGAATATTTTTAAATACTCGGAGCGTGATAAAATCATGAGTTTTTTTGCAGGATGTGGGAACATGTGCTATAGGAACGATGGTATTTTTTCATAATTTTTGGTTATGGTGAAGTATCCAAGAAAATCCCTCTACGCGGATTGCCCTTCGCGCGTCTACGGCTGTGGCCGGCGGCCTACAGGGGCTAGCATGCCACCAAATCTTGCGTAGGCAGCCTCTCACAAGTCTGGAAGTGTTGTGGCGGTTGCAAACGCCCAGCACGCGTGTCCGGGGTGTGCCCTCCCTCACGGATGGCGCCGCTGCCGGCACCTGGAGTGAGGAAACGGACGCGTCGGGTCTACACGGAGGGGATCTTGCTGTGGGTATGGCCCGGTTGTTGCTCCAAAGTGTTCCTATGGGCTGACCTAACACAATCGGGTGGGGAGGTCTGCTGGTCAAAGCCCGTCCGTGGAAAGTCAAAGGGCTAGATCCCGTGGTCAAACGCTACAGCGTTAGGCGGGACGGGGGTCCTGGGGGGTAGCAATGCCACTGGAGCATCGCACCGGGCCCTCATACATGCGGGGTGGTGTGGTGGCATGTCCGAAGAGGCGGCACGCGTCTCCGGGGCATGGCCCCCCCTCACGGACGGCGATGACACGGTAGTAGACGTTCTGCGGTAACGATGCGGCGTGAATATTGTTAAATACTCGGAGCGCGATAAAATCATGAGTTTTTTTGCACGACGTGGGCACATGTGCTATAGGAACGATGGTGTTTTTTCATATTTTTTGGTGATGGAGAAGTATCTGAAAAATTCCCTCTACGCGGATTGCCCTTCACGCGTCTACGGCTGTGGCCGGTGGCCTACGGGGGCTAGCATGCCGCCAAATCTTGCGTAGGCGGCCTCTCACAAGTCTGGAAGTGTTGTGACGGCTGCAAACGCACAACACGCGTGTCCGGGGTGTGCCCCCTCCCCTCGCGGACGGCGCCGCCGCCGGCACCTGGAGGGGGGAAACAGACGCGTCGGGTCTACACGGAGGGGATCTTGCTATGGGTCTGGCCCGGTTGTTGCTCCAAAGTGTTCCTATGGGCTGACCTAACACAACCGGGCGGGGAGGTCCACTGGCCAAAGCCCGTCCGTGCAAAGTTAAAGGGCTAGATCCCGTGGTCAAACGCTATAGGGTTATGCAGGACGGGGGCCCTGGGGTAGCAATGCCATTGGAGGGGGGAAACGGATGCGTCGGGTCTACACGGAGGGGATCTTGCTATGGGTCTGGCCCGGTTGTTGCTCCAAAGTGTTCCTATGGGCTGACCTAACACAACCGGGCGGGGAGGTCTGCTGGTCAAAGCCCGTCCGTGCAAAGTTAAAGGGCTAGATCTCGTGGTCAAACGCTACAGGGTTAGGCGGGACGGGGGCCCTAGGGGTAGCAATGTCACCGGAGCATCGCACCGGGCCCTCATACATGCGTGGTGGTGTGGTGGCATGTCCGAAGAGGCGGCACGCGTCTCCGGGGCGTGCCCCCCCTCACGAACGGCGATGACAAGGTAGTAGACGTTCTGCGGTAACGATGCGGCGTGAATATTATTAAATACTCGGAGGGCGATAAAATCATGAGTTTTTTTGCACGACGTGGACACATGTGCTAGAGGAACGATGGTATTTTTTCATAATTTTTGGTGATGGAGAAGTATCCGAAAAATTCCCTCTACGCGGATTGCCCTTCGTGCGTCTACGGCTGTGGCCGGCGGCCTACGGGGGCTAGCATGCCGCCAAATCTTGCGTAGGCGGCCTC
This sequence comes from Triticum aestivum, assembly GCF_018294505.1. Classification (NCBI taxonomy): domain Eukaryota; kingdom Viridiplantae; phylum Streptophyta; class Magnoliopsida; order Poales; family Poaceae; genus Triticum; species Triticum aestivum. The sequence goes on along the minus strand of NC_057797.1, from coordinate 26,655,652 downwards.
TCACAAGTCTGGAAGTGTTGTGACGGTTGCAAACACCCGGAACGCGTGTCCGGGGTGTGCTCCCCCCCCTCGCGGACGGCGCTGCCGCCGGCACCTGGAGGGGGGAAACGAACGCGTCGGGTCTACACGGAGGGGATCTTGCTATGGGTCTGGCCCGGTTGTTGCTCCAAAGTGTTCCTATGGGCTGACCTAACACAACCGGGCGGGGAGGTCCGCTGACCAACCCCGTCCGTGCAAAGTCAAAGGGCTAGATCTCGTGGTCAAATGCTACAGGTTAGGCGGGACGGGGGCCCTGGGAGGGTGTAGCAATGCCACTGGAGCATCACACCGGGCCCTCATACATGTGGGGTGGTGTCGTGGCATGTCCGAAGAGGCGGCACGCGTCTCCGGGGCATGGCCCCCCATCACGGACGGTGATGACACGGTAGTAGACGTTCTGCGGTAACGATGCGGCGTGAATATTGTTAAATACTCGGAGCGCGATAAAATCATGAGTTTTTTTTTTTGCACGGTGTGGGCACATGTGCTATAGGAACGATGGTGTTTTTTCATAATTTTTGGTGATGTAGAAGTATCCGAAAAATTCCTTCTACGCGGATTGCCCTTCGCACGTCTACGGCTGTGGCCGGCGGCCTACGGGGGCTAGCATGCCGCCAAATCTTGCGTAGGCGGCCTCTCACAAGTCTGGAAGTGTTGTGACGGTTGCAAACGCTCGGCACGCTTGTCCGGGGTGTGCCCCCCCAATCGCGGACGGCGCCGCCGCCGACACCTGGAGGGGGGAAACGGACGCGTCGGGTCTACACGGAGGGGATCTTGCTGTGGGTCTAGCCCGGTTGTTGCTCCAAATTGTTCCTATGGGCTGACTTAACACAACCGGGCAGGGAGGTCCGCTGGTCAAAGCTCGTCTGTGCAAAGTCAAAGGGCTAGATCCCGTGCTCAAACGCTACAGGGTTAGGCGGGACGGGGGCCCTGGGGGGGGGGGTAGCAATGCCACCGGAGCATCGCACCGGGCCCTCATACATGCGGTGTGGTGTGGTGGCATGTCCTAAGAGGCGGCACGCGTCTCCGGGGCGTGGCCCCCCCTCACGGACGACGATGACATAGTAGTAGACGTTCTGCGGTAACGATGCGGCGTGAATATTATTAAATACTCGGAGCGCGATAAAATCATGAGTTTTTTTGCACGACGTGGGCACATGTGCTATAGGAACGATGGTATTTTTTCATATTTTTTGGTGATGGAGAAGTATCCGAAAAATTCCCTCTACGCGGATTGGCCCTTCACGCGTCTACGGCTGTGGCCGGCGGCCTACGGGGGCTAGCATGCCGCCAAATCTTGCGTAGGCGGCCTCTCACAAGTCTGGAAGTGTTTTGACGGTTGCAAACGCCCGGCACGCGTTTCCGGGGTGTGCCCCCCCCCTCACGGACGGCGCCGCCGCCGGCACCTGGAGGGGGGAAACGGACGCGTCGGGTCTACACGGAGGGGATCTTGCTCTGGGTCTGGCCCGGTTGTTGCTCCAAAGTGTTCCTATGGGCTGACCTAACACAACCGGGCGGGGAGGTCCGCTGGTCAAAGCCCGTTCGTGCAAAGTCAAAGGGCTAGATCCCGTGGTCAAACGCTATAGGGTTAGGCGGGACGGGGGCCCTGGGGGTAGCAATGCCACCGGAGCGTCGCACCGGGCCCTCATACATGCGCGGTGGTGTGGTGGCATGTCCGAAGAGGCGGCACGCGTCTCCGGGGCGTGGCCCCCCCTCACGGATGGCGATGACACGGTAGTAGACGTTCTGCGGTAACGATGCGGCATGAATATTATTAAATACTTGGAGCGCGATAAAATCATGAGTTTTTTTTGCACGATGTGGGCACATGTGCTATAGGAACGATGGTATTTTTTCATAATTTTTAGTGATGGAGAAGTATCCGAAAAATTCCCTCTACGCGGATTGCCCTTCGCGTGTCTACGGCTGTGGCCGGCGGCCTACGGGGGCTAGCATGCCGCCAAATCTTGCGTAGGCGGCCTCTCACAAGTCTGGAAGTGTTGTGACGGTTGCAAATGCCCGGCACGCGTGTCCGGGGTGTGCCCCCCCCCCCTCGCGGACGGCGTCGCCGCCGGCACCTGGAGGGGGGAAACGGACGCGTCGGGTCTACACGGAGGGGATCTTGATGTGGGTCTGGCCATGTTGTTGCTCCAAAGTGTTCCTATGGGCTGACCTAACACAACCTGGCGGGGAGGTCTGCTGGTCAAAGCCCGTCCGTGCAAAGTTAAAGGGCTAGATCCCGTGGTCAAATGCTACAGGGTTAGGCGGGACGGCGGCCTTGGGGGTAGCAATGCCACCGGAGCGTCGCACCGGGCCCTCATACATGCGTGGTGGTGTGGTGGCATGTCCGAAGAGGTGGCACGCATCTCCGGAGCATGCCCCCCCCCCAGACGGATGGCGATGACAAGGTAGTAGACGTTCTGCGGTAACGATGCGGCGTAAATATTATTAAATACTCGGAGGGCGATAAAATCATGAGTTTTTTTGCACGACGTGGACACATGTGCTATAGGAACGATGGTATTTTTTCATAATTTTTGGTGATGGAGAAGTATCCGAAAAATTCCCTCTACGCGGATTGCACTTCGCGCGTCTACGGCTGTGGCCGGCGGCCTACGGGGGCTAGCATGCCGCCAAATCTTGCGTAGGCGGCCTCTCACAAGTCTGGAAGTGTTGTGACGGTTGCAAACACCCGGCACGCGTGTCCGGGGTGTGCCCCCCCCCCTCACGGACGGCGCTGCCGCCGGCACCTGGAGGGGGGAAACGAACGTGTCAGGTCTACACGGAGGGGATCTTGCTATGGGTCTGGCCCGGTTGTTGCTCCAAAGTATTCCTATGGGCTGACCTAACACAACCGGGCGGGGAGGTCCGCTGACCAACCCCGTCCGTGGAAAGTCAAAGGGCTAGATCTCGTGGTCAAACGCTATAGGGTTAGGCGGGACGGGGGCCCTTGGGGGGGTAGCAATGCCACTGGAGCGTCGCACCGCGCCCTCATACATGCGGGGTGGTGTGGTGGCATGTCCGAAGAGGCGGCACGCGTCTCGGGGGCGTGGCCCCTCCTCACAGACGGCGATGACACGGTAGTAGACGTTCTGCGGTAACGATGCGGCATGAATATTATTAAACACTCGGAACACGATAAAATCATGAGTTTTTTTGCACGACGTGGGCACATGTGCTATAGGAACGATGGTATTTTTTTTCATAATTTTTGGTGATGGAGAAGTATCCGAAAAAATCCCTCTATGCGGATTGCCCTTCGCGCGTCTACGGCTGTGGCCGGCAGCCTACGGGGGCTAGCATGCCGCCAAATCTTGTGTAGGCATCCTCTCACAAGTCTGGAAGTGTTGTGGCGGTTGCAAAGGCCCATCACGCATATCCGGGGTGTGCCCCCCATCACGGACTTCGTCGCCGACGGCACCTGGAGTGGGCAAACGGACGCGCCGGGTCTACACGGAGGGGATCTTGCCGTGGGTCTGGCCCGGTTGTTGCTCCAAAGTGTTCCTAAGGGCTGACCTAACACAACCGGGCGGGGAGATCCACTGGTCAAAGCCCGTCCGTGCAAAGTCAAAGGGCTAGATCCCGTGGTCAAACGCTATAGGGTTATGCAGGACGGGGGCCCTGGGGGGGTAGCAATGCCATTGGAGCGTCGCACCGGGCCCTCATACATGCGGGGTGGTGTGGTGGCATGTCCAAAGAGGCGGCACGCGTCTCGGGGGTGTGCCCCCCCCCCTCACGGACGGCGATGACACGGTAGTAAACGATCTGCGGTAACGATGCGGCGTGAATATTATTAAATACTCGGAGCGCGATAAAATCATGAGTTTTTTTGCACGACGTGGGCACATGTGCTATAGGAACGATGGTATTTTTTCATAATTTTTGGTGATGGAGAAGTATCCGAAAAATTCCCTCTACGCGGATTACCCTTCCCGCGTCTACGGCTGTGGCCGGCGGCCTACGGGGGCTAGCATGCCGCCAAATCTTGCGTAGGCGGCCTCTCACAAGTCTGGAAGCATTGTGACGGTTGCAAACACCCGGCACGCGTGTCCGGGGTGTGCC
>NC_057797.1:26650495-26651323 GCF_018294505.1 Triticum aestivum | reverse complement strand
GTCAGGTCTACACGGAGGGGATCTTGCTATGGGTCTGGCCCGGTTGTTGCTCCAAAGTATTCCTATGGGCTGACCTAACACAACCGGGCGGGGAGGTCCGCTGACCAACCCCGTCCGTGGAAAGTCAAAGGGCTAGATCTCGTGGTCAAACGCTATAGGGTTAGGCGGGACGGGGGCCCTTGGGGGGGGGGGTAGCAATGCCACTGGAGCGTCGCACCGCGCCCTCATACATGCGGGGTGGTGTGGTGGCATGTCCGAAGAGGCGGCACCCGTCTCGGGGGCGTGGCCCCTCCTCACAGACGGCGATGACACGATAGTAGACGTTCTGCGGTAACGATGCGGCGTGAATATTATTAAACACTCAGAACACGATAAAATCATGAGTTTTTTTGCACGACGTGGGCACATGTGCTATAGGAACGATGGTATTTTTTTCATAATTTTTGGTGATGGAGAAGTATCCGAAAAAATCCCTCTACACGGATTGCCCTTCGCGCGTCTACGGCTGTGGCCGGCAGCCTACGGGGGCTAGCATGCCACCAAATCTTGTGTAGGCAGCCTCTCACAAGTCTGGAAGTGTTGTGGCGGTTGCAAAGGCTCGGCACGCATATCCGGGGTGTGCCCCCCAGCACGGACTTCGCCGCCGCCGGCACCTGGAGTGGGCAAACGGACGCATCGGGTCTACACGGAGGGGATCTTGCTGTGGGTCTGGCCCGGTTGTTGCTCCAAAGTGTTCCTATGGGCTGACCTAACACAACCGGGCGGGGAGGTCCACTGGTCAAAGCCCGTCCGTGCAAAGTCAATGGGCTAGATCCCGTGGTCAAACGC
>NC_057797.1:26647435-26650292 GCF_018294505.1 Triticum aestivum | reverse complement strand
AGCAATGCCACTGGAGCGTCGCACCGGGCCCTCATACATGCGGGATGGTGTGGTGGCATGTCGAAGAGGTGGCACGCGTCTCGGGGGTGTGCCCCCCCCCTCACGGATGGCGATGACACGGTAGTAAACGATCTGCGGTAACGATGCGGCGTGAATATTATTAAATACTCGGAGCGCGATAAAATCATGAGTTTTCTTGCACGACGTGGGCACATGTGCTATAGGAAGGATGGTATTTTTTCATAATTTTTGGTGATGGAGAAGTATCCAAAAAAATCCCTCTACGCGGATTGCCCTTCGCGCGTCTACGGCTGTGGCCGGCGGCCTACGGGGGATAGCATGCCGCCAAATCTTGCGTAGGCAGCCTCTCACAAGTCTGGAAGTGTTGTGGTGGTTGCAAACGCCCAACACGATTGTCCGGGGTGTGCCCCCCTCATGGACGGCGCCGCCGACGGCACCTGGAGTGGGGAAACGGACGCGTCGGGTCTACACGGAGGGGATCTTGTGGTGGGTCTAGCCCGGTTGTTGCTCCAAAGTGTTCCTATGGGCTGACCTAACACAACCGGGTGGGGACGTCCGCTGGTTAAAGCCCGTCCGTGGAAAGTCAAAGGGCTAGATCCCGTGGTCAAACGCTACAGGTTAGGCGGGACGGGGGCCCTGGGAGGGTGTAGCAATGCCACTGGAGCATGACACCGGGCCCTCATACATGCGGGGTGGTGTCGTGGCATGTCCGAAGAGGCGGCACGCGTCTCCGGGGCATGGCCCCCCCTCACGGACGGCGATGACACGGTAGTAGACGTTCTGCGGTAACGATGCGGCGTGAATATTGTTAAATACTCGGAGCGCGATAAAATCATGAGTTTTTATTTTGCACGGCGTGGGCACATGTGCTATAGGAACGATGGTGTTTTTTCATAATTTTTGGTGATGTAGAAGTATCCGAAAAATTCCCTCTACGCGGATTGCCCTTCACGCGTCTACGGCTGTGGCCGGCGGCCTACGGGGGCTAGCATGCCGCCAAATCTTGCGTAGGCGGCCTCTCACAAGTCTGGAAGTATTGTGACGGTTGCAAACGCTCGGCACGCGTGTCCGGCGTGTGCCCCCCCATCGCGGACGGTGCCGCCGCCGGCACCTGGAGGGGGGAAACGGAGGCGTCGGGTCTACACGGAGGGGATCTTGCTGTGGGTCTAGCCCGGTTGTTGCTCCAAATTGTTCCTATGGGCTGACCTAACACAACCGGGCGGGGAGGTCCGCTGGTCAAAGCTCGTCTGTGCAAAGTCAAAGGGCTAGATCCCGTGGTCAAACGCTACAGGGTTAGGCGGGACGGGGGCCCTGGGGGGGGGGTAGCAATGCCACCGGAGCATCGCACCGGGCCCTCATACATGCGGGGTGGTGTGGTGGCATGTCCTAAGAGGCGGCACGCGTCTCCGGGGCGTGGCCCCCCCCCCTCACGGACGGCGATGACATAGTAGTAGACGTTCTGCGGTAATGATGCGGCATGAATATTATTAAATACTTGGAGTGCGATAAAATCATGAGTTTCTTTGCACGAGGTGGGCACATGTGCTATAGGAACGATGGTATTTTTTCATAATTTTTGGTGATGGAGAAGTATCCGAAAAATTCCCTCTACGCGGATTGGCCCTTCGCGCGTCTATGGCTGTGGCCGGCGGCCTACGGGGGCTAGCGTGCCGCCAAATCTTGCGTAGGCGGCCTCTCACAAGTCTGGAAGTGTTTTGACGGTTGCAAACGCCCGGCACGCGTGTCCGGGGTGTGCCCCCCCCTCACGGACGCCGCCGCCGCCGACACCTGGAGGGGGGAAACGGACGCGTCGGGTCTACACGGAGGGGATCTTGATGTGGGTCTGGTCCGGTTGTTGCTCCAAAGTGTTCCTATGGGCTGACCTAACACAACCGGGCTGGGAGGTCCGCTGGTCAAAGCCCGTTCGTGCAAAGTCAAAGGGCTAGATCCCATGGTCAAACGCTACAGGGTTAGGCGGGACGGGGGCCCTGGGGGGTAGCAATGCCACCGGAGCGTCGCACCGGGCCCTCATACATGCGCGGTGGTGTGGTGGCATGTCCGAAGAGGCGGCACGCGTCTCCGGGGCGTGGCCCCCCCTCACGGATGGCGATGACACGGTAGTAGACGTTCTGCGGTAACGATGCGGCATGAATATTATTAAATACTTGGAGTGCGATAAAATCATGAGTTTTTTGCACGATGTGGGCACATGTGCTATAGGAACGATGGTATTTTTTCATAATTTTTGGTGATGGAGAAGTATCCGAAAAATTCCCTCTACGCGGATTGCCCTTCGCGTGTCTACGGCTGTGGCCGGCGGCCTACGGGGGCTAGCATGCCGCCAAATCTTGCGTAGGTGGCCTCTCACAAGTCTGGAAGTGTTGTGACGGTTGCAAACGCCCGGCACGCGTGTCCGGGGTGTGCCCCCCCCTCGCGGATGGCGTCGCCGCCGGCACCTGGAGGGGGGAAACGGACGCGTCGGGTCTACACGGAGGGGATCTTACTGTGGGTCTGGCCCGGTTGTTGCTCCAAAGTGTTCCTATGGGCTGACCTAACACAACCTGGCGGGGAAGTCTGCTAATAACATTTAAAAAATATTTAAAAAACGAAAAATATGAACTACTAAAAATATTTTAAAAATGAATAATATGAACTACGAATAACATTTAAAAAATAAAAAATATAACTATGCCGACGGCAAAGCCGTCGGCATAGCTGCGGCCATAGGGGACGTGTCACGGGGATCGGTGACGTGGCATCTATGCCGACGGCAGCCGTCGGCATAGTTTGCCTTATCCCCTCACGTCGACCCTCATCCACTCAATCTCTCCCACTC
>NC_057797.1:26631601-26646826 GCF_018294505.1 Triticum aestivum | reverse complement strand
ACATGGACGCCGCCCCGGCCGGCCCACGGCCTAGCCTGGCCGGCCCCCTGCTGGTCCGACCGGCCGGCCCCTCCGGCGACCGCCCCCTGCCGCTCCGGTGGTCGTCCCCTGCCCCGACCGGCCGCCCCCTGCTCCGGTGGTCGCCCCCTCATCCGTAGGTAAGATTTTTTTTACCTTTTTTGTGTAGTAATGTTGTAGATGAATGCATATATATATGTATATTAATAGATGATTAGATAGATGAATGAAATGAAAGAGAGTATAAATCTGAAAAAAATTAAGTGCACAATGTGAGATAGATAGATGAGATGAATGGATATTTGTGTAGTTTTACTATGTTTTTAGATACATACTCAATATTATAGATATATGTACTGTGAAGATGAGATGAGAGGGAAGAGTAATTTTTTGTGAAGATAGATAGACGAAAGTTAAAATTTGGATATGATGAGTGGTTACTTCATCAAGTTGGTCTTGCTAAAACAAGTTTGTGATATGATGTGATGTGTGATGATGCTTTATATGTGATGCGATGACCTAATTTTTTTCATTTGGTGGAATTTAGAGGATTTCTGGTGTTGCCTCCGGTGGAGTGATCATTGACGTTGGAGCTCTTGGTCTTTGATTGTCCCTTCACTGATCGACTACATCATCTACATCCGAGGGTGAGCTACAAATCCACCACCTCATACGTTCTTTTAATCATGTCACTAGATTAAATTTTCACATCAAGTCGCGTAACCTAGGTCTCCCGTCCGAAAGGGTTGCATCGATAAATATGCATTCAATTGCATATTTATCACCGCAGCTCTTTCGGATTGTCCAGCGCTTTCCACGGACAGCCCGAGGATGTGTAGATTGGGTACGTTGTTCATGCTCTACCCCGTTCCGAGACAGGATTTCGGTGGCACCTCCCTGTTGTTCACCGGATGCACATTCTCTCGGCATTTTGTTGAGACGTGTATTTGGAGAACAGCGGGGAGGTGCTGCCGGAATTTTGTCTTGGAGTGGGGTAGAGCATGGACAACGTACTCAATCTACACATTCTCGGGTGGGATTAGGACCCATCTTTACCTATTAGAGATGTAGGTGGATTAAATGTCGTTTCTCGTCAACCTTGTAAAAAATAAAATATTGATGTGAGTAATTTAAATGAATCCTTAATTTTGTTGTGTGGCTTCCAATAAAGCAGAGATGGCAGATAATCAGTTGATGTATAGTGGGTTTTTCCGTCGGAATCAAGTAACAACAGAGTGGGTCGAGAAAACTGATGTGTTTTTGAAAGAGATATTCCGTAGTCCAATGAGGATGGTGCCAGAATGCCCGTGTGCCAGATGTAAGAGACGTATCCGCAGAGATAAGAGTGAGATGACTAAGCACCTTCGCACGCATGGATTTATGCCCAACTTTAATATGCCGATAAACTTTGCCCAGCAGGACCGTGGTAGAGAGGATGTGATACGACAACGCGTCGCTGGTTATGAGGATGATGGGGTTAGAGACATGCTAGATGATGTCTTTGCTGCACAGCCGACACCTCCATCACATTAAGCGAATGAACCGGAGGAACCGGAGGAAACCGCAAAGGCCTTCCTGGAAATCTTGGCCTCGTCAAAGAAACCTCTCTATGAGGGTGCCAAGCTGTTTGTGCTGGATGCCATCTCGCAACTGATGGCAGTCAAGGCTGAGTATGGCTGTAGCCGAGGTTGCTTCAAAGCATTTCTGGGAGTATGGGCTAATAGCCTGCCTGAGGGCCATGAACTACCGAAAACCATGTACGCTACGAAGAAAATCATGAAGGCGCTCTCCATGGACTATGAGAAAATACGTGTTTGTCCAAAGAATTGCCTTTTGTTTAGGCATGAGTATGCGGATGACAAGTATTGTAGGAAGTGCGGTTCCTCTCGGTATATTGAGGTGGTCGATAAGCATGGTCAGAAGTAGCAGCTAAAAATCCCTGTGAAGGTTCTTCGGTATCTTGATTTTATAAAAAGACTGCAGCGCCTTTTCATAAAGCCCAATAATGTCCAAAACAGTACATAATATAGCATGGAGCAATCAAAAATTATAGATACGTTGGAGACGTATCAAGCATCCCCAAGCTTAATTCATGCTCGTCCCCGAGTAGGTAAATGATAAAAACAGAATTTTTGGTGCGGAGTGCTACTTGGCATAATTTTAATGTAATTCTTCTTAATTGTGGTATGAATATTCAGATCCAAAAGATTCAAGACAAAAGTTCATATTGACATAGAAAATAATAATACTTCAAGCATACTAACAAAGCAATTATGTCTTCTCAAAATAACATGGCTAAAGAAAGTTATCCCTACAAAATCATATAGTCTGGCTATGCTCTATCTTCACCATACAAAATATTTAAATCATGCACAACCCCGATGACAAGCCTAGCAATTGTTTCATACTTTTGACATTCTCAAAACTTTTTCAATCTTCACGCAATACATGAGTGTGAGCCATGGATATAGCACTATAGGTGGAATAGAGTGGTGGTTGTGGAGAAGACAAAAACGGAGAAGATAGTCTCACATCAACTAGGCATATCAACGGGCTATGGAGATGCCCATCAATACATATCAATGTGAGTGAGTAGGGATTGCCATGCAACAGATGCACTAGAGCTATAAGTATATGAAAGCTCAAAAAGAAACTAAGTGTGTGTGCATCCAACTTGCTTGCTCATGAAGACCTAGGGTAATTTGAGGAAGCCCATCATTGGAATATACAAGCCAAGTTCTATAATGAAAGATTCCCACTAGTATATGAAAGTGATAACATGAGAGACTCTCTACTATGAAGATCATGGTGCTACTTTGAAGCACAAGTGTGGTAAAAGGATAGTAACATTGTCCCTTCTCTCTTTTTCTCTCATTTTTGTACAAAATCCGGTCCTACATATGTGTACACATGTTCAACACCTCCCCCCCCCCGCGCAGTCAAATGCATCGCTGGTGACGCAAATACTGGACCGAAAGCCCTCGAAAGTCGAGGTGGGTAGACCCTTCGTCATAACATCGGCGAACTGCTGATCGGTGGGCACATGCAAAACTCGAACACGACCATGTGCGACATGCTCCCGAACGAAGTCAATGTCGAGCTCAATATGCTTCGTCCGGCGATGATGTACAGGGTTGGCAGCGAGGTAGAACGCGGAGACGTTGTCACAGTAGACAAGCGTGGCCTGAAGAAGCTGTCATAGCCAGGAGCACGCCGCGACGGCATTGGCTACTGCCCTGTACTCGGCCTTGGCACTTGATCGTGAGACCGTGGGTTGTCGTTTAGACGACCACGAAACCAGAGAGGGTCTGAGGTAGACGTAGTAGCCGGAAGTGGAGCGCCGAGTGTCGGGACACCCAGCCAGTCGGTGTCAGAGTAGGCGACGAGGCTGGTGTCGGGTGATGCCATCAGGGTGACACCCATAGCCGTGGTGCCACGTATATGCCAGAGAATACGTTTCACCAGAGCCCAATGAGCGCCACGAGGGGCATGCATGTGGAGACACACCTGGTGGGCAGCATACTGGATATCCGGATGCGTCAGTGTGAGGTACTGAAGAGCACTAACGATGGAGCGGTAAAAGGGAGCTTCGGACGCCGGAGAGCCCTCGACGGCGGACACCTTAGCCTTCGTGTCAACAGGTGTGGAAGCAAGCTTGCAGTTAAGCATGTCAGATCACTCCAGAAGCTCGTAGGCATACTTCTGCTGATGCAGGAAGAAGCCAGTGGCACGGTGGATAACCTCGATGCCGAGGAAGTAGTGGAGAGCCCCCAAGTCCTTGAGAGCGAACTTGGTGCCGAGGCAAGCTGTGATCTACTGAAGTAGCGCTGGCAAGGACGCAATCAGGATGATGCCGTCGACGTACAAGAAAAGGTAAGTGGTGGCGGCGCCCTAGTGAAAAACAAACAGGGAGGCATCGGACTGTGTGGACCGAAACCCCTACTACCGAAGGAAGGCCGCGATCCGCTGGTACCAGGCCTGAGGCACCTGCTTCAACCCGTAAAGAGAACGAGAGAGCAAGCACACGTGGTCCGGATAGTCAGTGTCGACGAAACCAGTGGGCTACTTACAAAACACCTGCTCGTCGAGATGGCCATGCAAGAAAGCATTGGACACGTTGAGTTGGTGAACTGGCCAGGCGCTAGAGACATCAAGCTGGAGAACAGCGTGAATTGTGCCCGGTTTGACAACCGGGGCGAAGGTGACCGTGAAGTCCACGCTGGCGCGCTGGCGGAAACCGCGCACCACCCATCGCGCCTTGTAGCACTCAAGATAACCATCAGGACGAGTCTTGTGGCGGAAAATCCACTTGCCAATGATAACATTGGCACAGGGAGGCCGCGGGACAAGCTCCCACGTACTGTTGCGCTACAGGGCATCGAACTCTTCATGCATCGCAGCAAGCCAGTTCAGATCCCAAAGGGTTGCGCGGGCGGAGGTGGGGAGCGGAGACGGGGCCGTGGCAGACGCGGCACACGCGTACTCGTTTGAGGTATTACGCATGCTAGGATGAAACGTCCCAGTCCGAGCTCGAGTAACCACACCGGTGAGAGGTGCGACTGCAGTCGGCAGAGATGAGAGGGGGACCGGCGAGTAGGAGGTCAAGCCGGTCTCTGAGGACTTGGAGGGGCCACCCGCAGCGGCGCCATAGGCTGCGGCGACGGGGGCGGCCGAAGGGCCCGTGGCGGCGGGGGCACCCTAGTTGGCCTTGGGGGCGGGGACGCCCGAGGGGGCGCCAAAGGCCGCGGCTGCGGGGGCGCCCGAGGGGGCAGCCACACCCGAAGCGCCGCGGGAGGGGGCGGCCGGCGCTGGAAGCGTGGGCAGGGCCGGGCCCAGTGCTCGGCGCGGCATGGTGGCGGCTCACCGTAGGTGGTGGCAGGGGCGAGCCGCACTGTGGGAGACACCGAGGAGGATTGTACCTGCTGAAATGGGAACACCGGCTCATCAAAGTACATGTGTCGCGAAGTAAATACGTAGTGGGACACTGGATCATAGCACCAATAACCTTTGGTGTTGGGAGGATAACCGAGAAAGATGCAAGGAACTGACCGGGGAGTGAGTTTGTGAGGGGTGGTGGGCGCGGTGCTAGGATAACGGAGACACCCGAAAATGCGAAGACCATCATAAGATGGAGCCGCACCGAAGAGGAGCTCGTGAGGAGTATAGTTCCAGCAAGGACGACACGGGCGGATGTTTGTGAGAAGGTTGGCGGTTGCAAGACCGTCTGGCCAGAAATGAGGAGGCATGTTGGAGTGGAAAAGCAACGTGCGGACATGGTCATTAATAGTGCAGATGACATGCTCGGCGCGACCATTCTGCTGTGACGTGTAGGGGCAAGTGAGCTGAAAAATGGTGTCGTGAGTCGCAAGGAGATTGCGGATGGCAATATTGTCAAACTCTTCTCCGTTTTCAGTTTGCAAGGCAAGAATAGGACGACCAAACTGTGTGGTGATATATGAGTAAAAAGCAGTGAGTGTAGCAAGAGCATCGGACTTGCGACGGAGAGGAAATGTCCACACATAATGGGGAAAAACATCCAATATCACCAAATAGTATAGATAACCCATGTTGTTTGCAACCGGGACGTCCAAACATCACTATGCAATAACTGAAACGGAAAAGTGGAAATGTTTGTAGACTCGTTAAAGGGAAGACTAACGTGCTTGCCTAGATGGCATGCCTCATAGGTGTGGTCGTCAACCTTATTACATGAGAATGAAAAACTCTGCAGAATCTGACGCAAACTTGTGGAGTTGGGATGACCGAGGCAGGCGTACCAAAGATCGACACTAGTGGTGAGGGCGGCTGGACGGGTGGTCGTGGCGGCGGAAGGATGCACTGGGTAGAGCTTGTCCGGGCTGTCACATTGGTGGAGTACCATCCGTGTACAGGCGTCCTTCACAGAAAAGCCAACATCGTCAAATTCAACAGTAATAGGGTTCTCACGAGCAAGGCGACGAACAGAGACAAGGTTGGTTACTAAGTCAGGAGAGGCGAGAACAATAGACATGTTAATAGGAGTAGAGGTGGAAGGAAACGACATATGACCGACATGTGTAATGGGTAGAGAGGAATCGTTACCAACGGTGATGCAAGTGGGAGTATGAATGAGAGTGGAAGACGTGAGGTTACCGGGATGAGCAGTCATGTGAGCAGTGGCGCCCGAGTCCATGTATCAGTCACCACTGCCACCATAGTTACTCAGTGACGGAGCCGAATGCAGGGAGGCAAGGAGGGCTGGATCCCACGGCGGTGGGACCTGGGGCGGGTAGAACCCGCCATAGGCAGGCACGGGGGCGGCGCAGTAAGCTGGCGCAGGGGCGGCGCCATAGCCTCCCGTGGCCGACGATGCCGGGTAGGGTGCGGTGCTGGGAGTGGCGAAGTTCGCCTGGTGGCTCGCCGGACGGGGCCCAAGGATGCCTGGGGCAGGAGCCCAAGGGACCGGCATCGAGTATGCATGAACGACACCGTCTACAGATTGGTGTCATAAGTCCACGGTGGGGTGGCCAGCTGCTACTGACGAGGGGCCCCATGTGCGCAAGTTGTTGCTGATTTTGGCCGCCCCCACGACGGTTGCCGCGCCGCCCGCCACCCCACGGCTGCTACTGGGGGCAGCGGGAGGAACGGGGGCGCGGGCAGGAGGGGGGAAATCCCGGGGCGGCGGCTGTTGCCGCGGAGCGGACGGGGCGGCTTGCGGCAGGGCGCTGCGGGGGGTGCCGGCGGCGAGGGCGTGGTGCTGCACACGCTTCTTGACCCCCTTCATCCGGCGCTCCTCCAACCACAAGTATGCCACAAACTTGGGGAAGGAGGACTCCAGCATCAAGGTGAGGTTGGAGACGGCGTTGACGAAGTCCTCGTTGAGACCGGTGGTGAGCATGCTGAGGAGGAGGTCGTCATCAACCTTGGCGCCGATGTCGCGGAGTTCATCCGCCAATGTCTTCAAGCGGCGGCAGTAGTCATCGATGGACTGTTCATCCTGATGACAGTCAAAAAATTCCTACTGCAAAAAAACGCGACACTGAAGCTTGTTGTTGTTGAAGAGTCCGCTGAGCTTGACCCACATGGCGTGGGCGTCATCACCATCGCTCACGACCGTGTGAAACAGGTCCTTGGAGATGGTGGTGAAGAACCACCTGATGAGCGTAGCGTCGATCGCGGTCCACTCGGAGTCACCCACCAAAGCTTGGGAGTCGACGGTGCCGTCAACATGATCCACGAGATTGTTCTCGCGGAAGAGGAGCGAAAAGTACGTCTTCCACACGAAGTACATGGAGTCAGTGGCATCGAGGACAAACGGGGCGCGTTCATGGATGTTGATGTCGCGAATGTCGGCAGGGTCCGGCTCGGCAAAAGGGTTGGAGTAGGTGAAGGCGTTAGAAGACATGGCGGCGCGGTGAGGAGGAGGAGCGGCGGTGGCTAGAGGAGTAGTGGCGGCTAGGGTTGGGAAGGGTTGGCGGCGGTGCGGCAGAAGAGGTGGCGCGGTGGCTGGTTGAGGGACGGCGCGGCTGCGGGGAGAGGGTGCGGCGGCACGGCGGGAGGGGGTAGCGGCGGCGACAGCGGAGGCGGCAGATGGCGGCGGCCGCGGCCCGGGGCGGTCGCGGCTAGAGGCTAGGGTTAGGTGGAAGCGGTTTGGGAGAGCATGGGGATCGGCCTGGATGCGGGTCGAGATGAGAAGGGAAGATGCGGAGAGGTGATGGGCGGGAGGAGCACAAGAGGAATGTTCTATATGGATGCATAAGGCAGAAGGCCAAAGAGGCTATGTCCGAAGGAGGGAGCCAGGCAAGAATATTGCAAATTTTGCAGCCAAGTATTTATCGAACCAAGAAAAAAATAATCAATTAGAGAGATCTTCACAAGTTTCTTAGCCTAAACTGAATGTTTTCAGTGCCTTGTTAAATCAATCTTTATAATAAAATCAAGCAGCAGCTGACTACTTGCTGTAAAATCGGGTTACTTTTGTTGTAAAATCGAGCATTAATCTAGTTGTTGGAGATAGGAAGGAGCAAAATAAGATCATCTGATTCAGTCTAGTCCTGCTAGCAAAGCATATATGCACACAACTAAAGGATTCATATGCAAAGTAATGGATCCTTAAGGCCAAAATAAAATTACACATCACATCGGTCCGCTTCTTCTTTGCCATAGGTAACAATATATTTATAAGAAACAATGCAATGTAAAATCATAGATCAAAGAAATTTTCTAATCGAACGATAAAAGATGTAAGAACTGCTATAATCTAATTAGATTGACAAGCTCAATGAGATATGCAGGCAAAATGTCTAAAATGACATGGTACCTCCTGGTGTTTTAAGCCATATTGATCAAAGATATTTTGCGATGAAGTTCAAAGGCATATATCTGATCATAACAATGTATGCCTAAAGACAATTGGAATGTTTTGTTGATAATTGATCTACATGACAATCAGGACACCAGGATGCACAAAAGGCAGCTGAAACATGTTGCTGCTGCACTCAAAATGTTGCAAGCAGCATATACTGTGGGACACTGATGATACAGGTTACACAGCAAGCAAACTATCGTCAGTGCATAGTATTTCTGATTTTCCCACCAAACATTGGACCACGAATTTAACACAAAGACTGAAATATAGGAGTAATACCTGTTAGAATTAGTTGTTGTATAGAGATAGAACTCTGTTTAAATTGTAAACCTATTCTATCTCTTCTTTTGTTTCAACCTCTCCCGATCTTTCTTCTGTAACTGATCAATCTTGTATCGATCTAAACCTTGTAAGCCACGGCATGTATCCTATATAATGTAATGCGGCCCGAGCAAAGGGTTCTACGCTTCCCACAATAATTTACATGGTAACAGAGCCTCTTCCTCAACAAGAACACATCTAGCTACCTTCCTCCATCGAGAGTATGACTACCACCTCCGCCACCATGATGCCCAGCACCATGGGTGCACTTTCCACCACCTCCTCCTCCACCTTCGCCTCCTCTTCCACCACCACCACCGCATCACTTGGACCACCACCGCAGGAGAAGCTGACAAGGGGGAACTTTCTTCCCTGGAAGGCCGTCGTGCTACCGCAGATCAAAGGAGCACAGATGGAGCATCACCTCGACGAGAAGATCCCGGCACCGCCGCCCACCCTCACCATCACCAAGGATGGCAAAGAAGAGCAAGTCGCCAACTTTGCAAGGACCCTCTGGTATGCACAACAGCAGCAACTTCAGGGATTTTTTATGGGCTCTCTTTCCCGCGATATCCTTGCACAGGTCTCCATGTTACAGACGTCGGCCAAAGTTTGGCGTGCAATTCACGCCATGTTTGCTGCTTAGAGTCAAGCTCAAGCTATCAAGACCCGCATCGAGCTGACCGATCTTCAAAAAGGTAATATGACCATGACCGAGTACCTTGGCAAAATTAAAAGTCTCACAGATGAAGTTGCCTGTACTGCCGCTGCGCTCTCCGATCCGGAGATCGTCTCCAAAATTCAAGCCTGGCTAGATATGGAGTACAACTCTATCGTCTCGGTGCTCACTGCTCGGGTGGAACCAATCACGGTTTAGGAGCTCTACAGCCAGTTCCTAAGTTTTGATGCCCGCCTCAGCCTTCTTCACTGCACCAACCTCCACCAATCTTTTGCCAACATTGTATCTCGTGGTCGCGGCCGTGGGCACGGTCACCAGGGGCAGTCTCGCACCGCTGGGCGCGGGGTGGCAACTTCCAGGGAGATGGCGGCTACAACAGCTCTGGCGGCGACGGCTACAACACTTCCAGCAACTACACCAACAAACCCTCAAGCGGCGGCTTCAACAACAACTCTGGCCGTCGCCCGTCCTCCTCCCGGGGGCGTCCTCGGTGTCAACTCTGCAAAAAGGCAGGCCATGAAGTCATGGATTGCTGGCACCAGTATGATGAAGATATTGTCCCCGACTCCGTCTTGTTGCTGCAGCTATGCGCGAGCAAGGGGCGATGGTGTGTGGTACGTTGACTCTGGTGCAACCGACCACGTTACTGATGAACTAGAGCAACCCGCTCTCCGGGAGAAATACCTTGGCAATTATCAGATTCATACTGCAAGTGGTGGAGGTATGGATATTCGACACATCGGTCAAGCTTTTATTAATTCCCCTACCCTTAAACGTGATCTTGTCTTAAACGATGTCGTCCATGTTCCACAAGCAGATAAAAACCTTGCATCTATGTCTAGTCTAAGCACCGATAATAATGTTTTCTTTGAAACTCACCCTCGTTACTTTTTTTTATAAAGGACCGGGCAACGAGGGAACTTCTTCATCACGATAGATTCATTGGAGCGCTCTACCCCATCTCATTCGAAGTTTTCAACCACAAGCGTCGCCATGCTTATTCTGTCATCAAGCCCTCTTTGGCACGGTGGCATCAAAGATTAGGACACCTATCATCAATCATAGTCAATCAAGTAGTTAATAAAGACAATTTTCCATTGTCACATAGTCAATCCAGTGAGTCTATTTGTGAAGCATGTCAGTGTGCTAAGAGTCATCAACTCCCTTGTCCTAGGTCAAACAACGTGTCTCATGCTCCTTTAGAGCTTATTTTCTGTGATGTATGGGGTCATGCTAGAGATTCCTTTGGAAGAAAAAAAATATTATGTCAGTTTCATTGATGATTATAGCAAGTTTACTTGGATTTACTTGTTAAAACACAAATCTAAAGTTTTTCTGTGTTTCAAGAATTCCAAAAACTTGTTGAAAGACATTTTAACAGGAAAATTCTAGCAGTCCAGAGTGACTGGGGAGGGGAGTATGAGAAGCTCAACTCTTTCTTCTTTAGCACAGGCATTGAACATCATGTCTCTTGTCCTCATGCTCACTAGCAAAACGGCTCTACCGAGAGAAAACATCGCCACATTGTTGAAGTTGGCCTTTCCCTACTTGCACATGCCTCCATGCCTCTCAAATATTGGAATGAAGCATTCATTGCAACAACTTATCTTATCAATCGCCTTCCTAGTAAGGTCATTGGAAATTCTACTCCATTAGAGCGATTATATAATCAAACGCATGATTACAATTCTCTTAAAAAATTGGGTGTGCTTGCTACCCAAATTTACGTCCACATAATCGCCACAAGCTCGAGTTTCGATCTACCGAATGTGTTGTTCATGGCTATAGTAATCTTCACAAAGGGTACAAATGCTTAGAGATTGCAACTGGCCGTATCTATATCTCTCAAGACGTTGTCTTTGATGAAACTCTTTTTCCGTTTGCCAAACTTCACCCAAATGCGGGAGCTCTCCTCCGTGCTGAAATAGCACTTCTTCCAGATCACAGGGGTGAATTATATCAAGCTGATCCTGTGAAGAATTCCATAGAAAATTTGGATTCTAGAGATATTTGCGCAGATTCAGTTCATGATTTTATGTGTGCAGAAAAAGATAGAAGAGGCGCCGGATCCCATAGAGATTCAGGTGGCAGCGGTGTTCGATCCGAGGCAGATCCCCGCGCCAGCTCGGCTGTCTCCATCGACGCGCGACCCGAGGACGATCACGGTCGCCCGCAAGCAGCCAATCGCGCTCGGGTGGCCGACCGGCCCGACCGTGTGGAGCCCACCGGTTCAGAGGCGCTGGTGGCCGTCAGCCCTCGCGCAGCGGGGCCCGCCGCTGAGCCCATCTCTCCAGGCGCGGACGGGGGCGAATCACCGCGCGCCACCAGCCCATGGGCTGACCCAGGAGCCGACAGTGGGACGCCTGGCGCGTCTGGGTCGCCATCCTCCTTAGATCGAGAGCTGGATCGGGAACCTGCAGCTGTCTCAGCTGCAACTGATCCTGCAGGATCTTCTCTGGCGCAACCAACAACTACTGCTACATCGGGATCTTCTGTGCAAACCTCGCCAGTAGCTCCTCGTTGTCATACTCGATCTCAATCAGGTATTATCAAGGCAAAGGAATATACCAATGGCACTGTAAGGTACGACAGGGTCAAACGAGCTTTTCTTAGTAGTTGTGGTGAACCAACTCATTTGCACGATGCTCTTAATCATAAAGAGTGGAAGGAGGCTATGGATAGCTAATACAATGCACTCATGAAAAACAAAACTTGGCATTTAGTACCACCAAGGAAGGGAAATAATGTTATAGATTGTAAATGGGTATACAAGATCAAGAGAAAATATGATGGAAGTATAGACAGGTACAAGGCTAGATTAGTTGCTAAATGGATTAAACAAAGATTTGGTATTGATTATGAAGATACCTTTAGCCCTGTTGTTAAGGAAGCTACTATTCGGCTTGTGTTGTCTATTGCTATTTCCAGAGGTTGGAGTCTAAGACAGCTAGATGTTGAGAACGCGTTTCTTCATGGTGTTCTTGAGGAAGAAGTGTTCATGCGACAACTACCGGGATATGAGAACCAAAGCACACCACATTATGTCTTTAAGTTGGATAAAGCTTTATATGGTTTGAAACAGTCTCCTAGAGCTTACTACTCAAGATTAACCATGCAGTTACAACAACTTGGGTTTATACCATCTAAAGCAGATACCTCTTTGTTCTTTTACAATAAAGGCAATATCACCATATTTGTGCTTGTTTATATTGATGATATAATTGTTGCTAGTTCAAGCTCAGATGCCACTACTTGTCTGCTTAAGGATCTGAAACTGGAGTTTGCTCTTAAGGATCTAGGTGATCTTCACTACTTCCTTGGTATAGAGGTTAAACAGGTAAAGGATGGCATACTTCTCACACATGACAAATATACAACTGATATTCCCAAGAGAGTGGGATTGGAACATTGTAAACCTGTGAGTACACCAATCTCAACCTCAGAAAAACTTACAGTCGAAAGTGGAGAAGTACTTGGACCAGAGGATGCAACAAATTACAGGAGTGTTGTAGGTGCTTTACAATATTTGACTCTTACACGTCCTGATATTTCTTATTCTGTGAACAAAGTATGTCAATATTTACATGCACCTAGAACTACTCATTGGACTGCAGTCAAGAGAATTTTGAGGTATCTTAAGTTTTCAGAGGGACTGGGGCTTCATATTACCAGGTCTTCATCCATGCTTGTTACTGCATATTCTGATGCAGACTGGGCAGGTTGTGCTGATGACAGAAGGTCCACAGGTGGTTTTGCTGTGTTTCTGGGAACAAACCTTGTATCATGGAGTGCAAGAAAATAGGCTACAGTTTCAAGGTCAAGTACTGAGGTGGAGTACAAAGCATTGGCAAATGCAACAGCTGAAGTAATGTGGATACAAACTTTACTTTATGAGCTTGGGATTAAGGCTCCACAAGCTGCTAGGTTATGATGTGATAACATTGGTGCCACCTACCTCTCAGCTAATCCTGTTTTCCATGCATGTACCAAACACATTGAAGTTAATTTTCACTTTGTCAGAGAAAGGGTAGCTTGAAAGCTAATTGACATTCGGTTCATACCTACGAGAGACCAACTTGCTGATGGCTTCACAAAACCACTCACCATGAGAAGGTTAGATGAGTTCAAATACAATCTCAACCTTGGCAAAGCTTCATGAGGTTTAGATTGAGGGGGGTGTTAGAATTAGTTGTTGTATAGAGATAGAACTCTGTTTAAATTGTAAACATATCATATCTCTTCTTCTGTTTCAACCTCTCCCTATCTTTCTTCTGTAACCGATCGATCTAGTATCGGTCTAAACCTTGTAAGCCACGGCATGTATTCTATATAATGTAATGCGGCCCGAGCAAAGGGTTCTACGCTTCCCATAATAATTTACAATACCACCAAAGTTAGGATACAGGTAGCAGAAGAAGCAAATACCGGACATGCTTCATAGTTGGCATCCGAAAAACTTCCATTGCTCCACGAATATTAAGCTTTGTGGCGAATCTGCACCACTGAGAAAGGGTCCTCAACAGAGTAATCGGTACATGTCTTGAAGCTCCAGGGCATGCCTCCTTCAGGACCTGTGCCCCCGAGAAGCACCATTTCGCAGGAACTACTGGCCATCTTGTTAGAAGCTTGCTGTGCTTTATGAGTCGCCTCATTCATTGAGAATGACATGAAGCTTGGATTAGCCATGGAGACGGACACGGTCCTCAGCACCCTCGCGCTCCGGAAGAAGAACTTGAGGAAGAAAACCTCCCCGAGCTCCCCTCGGAATTCTTTGTAAGAGAACACCTTGATGCACGACTTGACATTTTCAGTGGGCTTGACCAGCTTCCAAAAGTTGAGATTCATCCTGGCACTACTAGCTTCATAATCACAATTTTCAGACTACAGGAGAAAAAAGCAATTAAGTCACTCAACAGTTCACCTATTAGGAATCATGCTGAGTATATAATGAAAATTAATAGTTTGCGGTGCCTCATATTAACTGGGAAAGCATTTGAGGAAGGTGGCGGATATTGTGCTCAAGGAAGCCCCAGCCTATGTCGTGACTCGTGAAACACATATTGTACATTATACTACGAGGCATACCTAGATGCTACCCCCTATGGCGTAACAAACAGTAGCTTGATTTCACTGATATGTCGGAGATATGACATGCCAATATTTCCATGTGTAGAGCTAAACAAAGTACCAAGTAGCCTATTAGTACAGAAAAACATCAACTAAGGTTGCCTCATTATTACAGTTCATGTATAACAAATTAAGAACTGAAGCTACAGATTCGAGCTGCAGTGTAGCTCTCCTAACCCATGCACACTTTTACAAATATATTCTTCAAGAAGAATTTTCAGATATAAGTCATTACACCTTCTTTGTAATTAGTTAATCAGACATAAATGCCTGATACGGTGCAGCATAGAAGTAAAGCATCAATATATATGGCATGCTACACAGGCCCCTCCAGCAAATTGTAGACAGAAATTTGCAATCCGAGAATTCATAACAAATGTCATAACTAACTGAAATTAACATGCAATGCAACCCGCAGAATTATGATTTTGTACTTTAGTCTCTATGTAGTATGTGTAGAGAAGACCTGATGGCTAAGAATAAATAGAAGCTTGACAAAAACCTTGTAATTAGTTAATCAGACATAACTCATGACATGATACGTTCACTAGTAGAAAAAGGGTCAAACGTGAAGCACATTAGTGCCGGTTTGTAAAAAACCCGGCACTAATGTGACCATTAGTGCCGGTTCGAATGGCTATGCATTAGTGCCGGTTCGTAATGAACCTAATGAACCTTTAGTACCGGTTCGTGCCACGAACCGGTACTAAAGGGGTGGTGGCAGGCTGGCGTC
>NC_057797.1:26613786-26626762 GCF_018294505.1 Triticum aestivum | reverse complement strand
ATGATATCAAGTAATATGTTGATTTCTCTGTTCAACAAATCTTTTATAATTAATAAAATTTCAACCACTGTCCTCATTATCTAGTGGGCTTGAAACATGGTTCTAATCCCTCATCAGAAGACAAAAAAAATGTTATAGAAAAGAACATGCATATGGAGGCACCAAATGTGTTGATGTTGGCCAAGGTAAGCATAGCTGCCTTATGCGATTTTCCCCCTATTATAAGAAGCATGTGCATCTTTTAGATAGCTACATATCGAGGTAAAAATAATAGTGGTATATGTAAATGTCCCAATAGGTATATATTAAGGAGCCCCAGCTTCTAGGTTGGCCCTAGGCCCCAAAAATCTCTGGACCGGCCCTGCTTGAAGCTCGCGAGGATGGTAGCGCCGGCTCTCTAGATGGTTCCAACGACTGCACTGGAGACATGGAAGAGCCATGGGACATTGCAAAAGTGTCAACTTTTGCTTGGTGGTGATAGTGTCAGGACCCCGACTCGATGTCACATCGATCTAGCTGGTAACACTTCATATCACTTTGCGGCCTCACGCACGGTATCCCCACGGGTGTCGTCTTACCTTTTCCCGGGACCGTTTGCGCCTTTTGGCTCACGTATATGATAGTGTCGCTAGCATCCATATGATAAAGAGCCCGGGCTGACATGACTAGTCGTAAACCCAAAGTGGCACAGACTTACAGGGACAGGCATCCATGACCCAGCTTCGAACGTGTCGGTCAACAGCAAGTGGGTCCGGGCTGTAGCACTGGGCTAGCAGGACTCCGGTAAACCGGGCTGCAGCGGGCTAACAGGACTCCGATACTCAAAGCGTGACATTTCCCCGAAGGGACAGACACCGGAACGAAGAAGGACACATGCTGGCCAGCCTAAGTGTTCCAGAGCAGTAGCAAGCTACCATGGCTCAGCGGTAACACTAGGAGACATTTCCCGGTAAGAGAGGCTACTAAAGATAAACAACTAGATAGTCAGATCCCACACATACCAAGCATTTCAATCATACACACAATATGCTCGATATGTGCAAATACAACGAAGCATCACAACATGACTCTACGACACAAGTACTTTATTTAAGGCTCAGCGAGCCATACATAACATACACAAAGGTACGGGTCTCACGACCCCACATACAAGTCATACAGTCATACAAACCAGCAGCGGAAGTAACTTGTCTGAGTACAGACAACTAGTAAAATAAAAGAGGCTTGGAAAGCCTAGCTATACTACGTGGTCCTTCACAAGCTCAGGGTCACCACCTGGGTCTTTAGCCTACTCGTTGATGTCAACGTCTACATAGAACCCATCAGAAGGGGTTGCAGCGTCTTCTGTAAAAATGTAGATTATAGCAACATGAGTACAAAGGTACTCAGCAAGACTTACATCAGATCCTACATACATGCATATTATCAAGAAGGGTTGGTGGAGTTATTGCAGCAAGCCAGCTTTGACTCTTGGCTAGGCTATCCTACGATACTCCAACTTGAAATTGTTTTGCGCACACGAGTCCACTACTCACCACTTCAATACACTACCGAGGATTCACCTCCGTCTTCCTACGGAAGAGCCATCCTCGGCACTCACACTTATCTTGAGGCTTTTAATAGTATCCATTTACTTGTCTATGAACTGTATAGGCAACCAAGTAGTCCTTTACCGCGGACGCGGCTATTCGAATAGATCATGTTAACCCTGCAGGGGTGTACTTCTTCATACATGTTTCCACCACTTAGCGTCTGCACACGACATGTGCTCGGCAGACTTCAAGCGAAAGCCGACGTGGGTGTAGACCACGACCTACCTAAACACTTAAGCCTCTAGTCCAGGTTTATCGCCTATTCAGGTTCCATCCGCAGGGAGTCCGGCCGAGGTTTCCCATACGGCCCCGAACGATGTGAACAGGGTTCCCGAGATACCTAACGGGTATTCGGTACACCCGGCCACGTACCTACCGCATCACAGCCCACCCCTACGGTCAGCGCTGTCCACGGCCTCCAGTAGGCTACAAACACCAGAAACTACTTGCAATTCCTGGACAGAGAGCTAGGGTGAATAAGAAGTCGAGTGGGGTCATATTTCAGGGCCCAATGTATGGTAGTAGCTGATTCTTAAATCACACATACAGATCTCAGTGCTTAAGGTCGGCTTCAATGAAACAACCCACCATGTACTCCTACATGGCCTCTCATCGATACCTTTACCAAATCGTGTTCACCACACCACTCTCATTACCGACATAATCATTTCACTCTAGCCCATCACCCAGATGAACCAGACCTGACACGACTCTAAGCATAGCAGGCATAGCAAGGTAGGAACAACACATACATATGGCTCAATCAACTCCTACACATGCTAGTGGGTTTCATCTAGTTACTGTGGCAATGACAGGTCATGCAGAGGAAATGGGTTCAACTACCGTAGCACACAGCAGTTTGAATCGCGTTGTCTTAATGCAGTAAAAGAGAGCAGGAGCGAGAACATGGGATTGTATCGATATGATCAAATGGTTGGTTGCTTGCCTGATGGTTCGTTGCACGGATATGGTTCTTCGTTAGGGTAATCACGGTACTCCTCGGGGACAGATCCTGTCGCAAAGGACATCGATACACAAGCATCACCAAACAATGTGCAACAATATGATGCATGCATGAAACATGGCAATATGAGTGTGTTGGGCTAATGCAACTAAAACCAGATGTGTTTGAACAAATTTGAATCAAGGATTCAAATTTCAAATTCAAATATGGCCTTTTAAAGTGCTTTTCCTTGTTGTGATTAAAACATCAATTTAACTTGTTTGATCATGCATGAAAATAGTACAGATGGATAGATTGGATTTTTCTGATCATTTTTCATATATAATTTGTCCAATTTGGAGTTACAGAATAAAAGTTATGAATTTTTGAAGTTTAAATAATATTCTGGAATTTCCTGATTTAATTTAAATCCAGAAAATCAATTACTGCGTCAGCCTGACGTCAGTGTGACGTCAGCAGGTCAACTGCGGCTGGCTGAAGTCAAACCTGACGTGTGGGGGCCACACGTCAGTGACAGGGGGGGTTAAACAGATTTAAATTAATTCTAATTACTAATTAGTGGCGCTGGGGCCCACTGTCAGTGTCAGGGGGGGTTGACTAACAGTAGTTAGCGCTAACCTAACCATCTGGCCGACAGGGCCCACGCGTCAGTGACCCTGGGGGGTCAAACCCCAGGTCGGACCAGTCAAACCCCACCGGCGACATGACGCCGGCGAGATCCGAGACGGCGGCGAGAGTGCTTTTTGCCATTCCGGCGACCAAATGGACGGCGGAAGGCATCTACGTGTTGCTGAGGTTGAGCCGCGTCTATTGGTGGTGGTGGTTGGGCTCGGGGTGGCCGGAGACGACTGCTACGGCGAACGGTGGCGACGGTGGTGTTCGGCCGTGTGAGAGAGAGAGCGAGGGAGAGGAAGGAGAGAGCCGGGGAGAGTGAGAGAGAGCAGGGGGGATCGGGACGGGCTGCGGGCGTCGTCCACGCGGCCAGGAGGGCGTCGGCAAGCAGGAGGTGGCCGCGCGGCCGCGCGCGCGCGAGCACGCAGCAGCTTCGGGGCGAGGGGAGGAAGACGACGGGGAGCTACAGTGCTGGGCTGGGTCGGTTGCTGGCTGGGCCGGCCAGCTGGCTGGGCCGCACAGGTAAGTCTTCCCCTTTCTTTTCTATTTTCTGTTTTCTGTAATATATCTGCAACTTTGTTGAGTTAAATAAAATACCTAGGCCACTTCAAAAATCACCAAACTGTTTCTGGCCCATAGTTGGATTATTTCCAACATGAAACATTTTAGTTTGGAGATATTTGAGCATTTAAATATTTTATATAATTTTAAATGCCCAAATTCAAATAGTTATGATTTAATTCAAAAACCCTAGGATGGCCTAGGAAAATGTGCACCACTTTTGCAGAGGTTCTGAACCAAGACAAAAATGATGGGCATTTTAGAAGGGCATTTCAGGTTCATTGAAAAATTATTTTAGTAAACCCTAGTTGGTTTCAGAGGGGACTGGGGGTTCTGTCATCCCCATTTCAAGTTTCTGATGAAAGAGTAAACATGATGCAACACTCTAATGCATGACTAGATAGGGTGTGACAACTCACCCCCACTCAAAAGAATCTCGTCCCGAGATTTGGGTTCCTCCGAGAAGAAGGCGGGATACTCGAGTCGAAGACGATCCTCCCTTTCCCAAGTTGCTTCATCCTCGGAATGGTGCGACCATTGAACTTTGAGAAACTTGATGTTATGACGTCGTGTGGTACGTTCGGCTTGATCGAGGATACGAATGGGGTACTCTCGATATGTAAGATTATCTTGGAGATCAAGCGTTTCGTGGTCCACTTCACGGATAGGATCCGAGAAGCAACGCCTGAGTTGAGAAACGTGGAAGACATCGTGAACTCTGGAGAGGTGCGGAGGTAGTTCCAACTGGTAGGCAACTTCCCCTCATTTGGCAAGAATGCGAAAAGGTCCAATGTAACGAGGAGCCAATTTGCCTTTGATACCGAAACGATGGGTTCCCTTCAGAGGGGTGACCCGAAGATAAGCCTTCTCGTCAACCTCGAAAGTCATAGCCTTATGTTTTCGGTCATATTGACTCTTTTGACGGGATTGGGCTGTTTTCAACTTTTCACGAACGATGCGAACTTGTTCTCTGCTTCCTGAATCATATCCGGGCCAAAGAATTGTCTTTCCCCGGTCTCTGACTAGTTAAGGGGTGTTCGACATCGTCGTCCATAGAGAACTTCAAAAGGGGCCTTACCCAAGCTAGATTGATAGCTGTTGTTGTAAGCGAATTCGGCAAATGGAAGGCACTTCTCCCAGTCCATTCCGAACGAGACAACAGAGGCTCGAAGCATGTCTTCTAGAATTTGGTTGACGCGTTCCACTTGACCACTTGACTGAGGGTGGAAAGCGGTGCTAAAGGAGAGACGGGTTCCCATAGCATTTTGGAAACTTTCCCAAAATCGAGAGGTGAAAAGACTTCCTCGATCCGAGTTAATTTCCAAAGGAACACCATGGAGGGACACTATTCGGGAGATGTACAAATCTGCCAGCTGACTAGCGGTTATACTCTCACGAACAGGTAAGAAATGAGCTACTTTGGAAAGACGATCGACCACGACGAAAATAGCATTATTCCCTCTCTTGGTCCTGGGAAAACCGGTAATGAAATCCATACCAATTTTATCCCATTTCCATTCAGGAATAGCTAAGGGTTGAAGGGTGCCAGCAGGCCGTTGATGCTCTGCTTTTACACGACGACAGACGTCGCAATTTGCAATAAACTGAGCAATTTCTCTCTTCATCCTAGTCCACCAGAACCTCTGGCGTAGGTCCTGATACATCTTAGTACTACCGGGATGAATAGTGAGAGGAGACTCATGAGCCTCCTTAAGGATCAACTGCCGTAGATGCTGGTTCTTGGGAACCACTAGACGGTTCTCAAAGTACACAACACCATGATCATTTGTGGAGAAACAACTAGCACCTCTGCTAGCAATGTTCTCTTTGATTTTAGATATTCCCTTATCTCGCTTTTGGGCAGCGATGATTTGATCCGTAAGAGTAGGTTTTGCTACCAAGGTGGAAAGAAAACCTTGAGGTACAATGTGAAGGTTAAGCTTCCGAAATTCCTCATGGAGAAGCGGTTGACTTTGTTGTAACATCAGATTGTTACAATAAGATTTACGACTTAACGCATCAGCCATGACGTTGGCTTTCCCTGGGGTGTAGGTTATTCCTAAGTCGAAGTCAGTGATCAATTCAACCCAAAGTCTTTGCCTGAGATTCAGATCCGGTTGGGTGAAGATGTACTTCAGACTTTGGTGATCAGTGAATATCTCGCAACGATTACCGAGGAGGTAATGTCGCCAGGTCTTAAGTGCATAGACTACGGCTGCAAGCTCTAGATCATGAGTAGGATAATTCTCCTCATGTGGGTGCAATTGCCGTGAGGCGTAGGCAATTACGTGTCGATCTTGCATGAGAATGCAACCTAGTCCTTGTCGCGAGGCGTCGCAGTAGATAACAAAGTCCTTGGAGAAGTCTGGCGGTACCAGCACGGGAGCAGAGGTCAGGCGTCTTTTCAGTTCCTGAAAGCTGTGCTCACATTGTGGAGTCCATTCGAACTTTTTATCTTTCTTGAGGAGTTCGGTTAGAGGTTTGGCAACTTTGGAGAAGTTCTCGACAAAGCGACGGCAATAGCTTGCTAAGCCTAGAAAACTCCGAACTTGCTTGACTGATTCAGGTGGAGTCCAATCAAGGACGGCTTGAACTCGCTCAGGGTTAACAGCAATACCTTTACCAGATATTACATGACCCAGATAGGTCACTTCTGACAACCAGAATTCACATTTAGAAAATTTGGCATAAAGGCGATGCTCTCGAAGTTTCTTCAACACTAGCCTTAAATGTTCGGCATGTTCTTCCTCGTTCTTGGAGTAGATGAGTATATCATCGAGATAAACTACGACGAATTTATCCAAATACTCCATGAAGATTGAGTTCATTAACCGAGAAAAGGTGGCTGGAGCGTTGGTTAAACCGAAGGACATGACGGTGTACTCGTATTGGCCATAACGAGTAACAAAGGCCGCTTTAGGAATGTCCCCGTTTCTGATTTTGATTTGATGGTAGCCCAACCTCAAATCCATCTTGGAGAAGACTGAGGATCCAGCGAGCTGATCATACAGGTCGTTGATCCTGGGAAGTGGATATTTGTTCTTGATTGTGACCAAATTGACCGGTCGGTAATCTACAACCATCCGGTCCGTACCATCCTTTTTCTTAACGAATAGGACGGGGCAAGCCCACGGAGATGAACTAGGGCGGATGAAACCCTTTTTCAAGGATTCATCGAGTTGTTTCTTAAGCTCGGCTAGTTCTAGGGGTGCCATCTTATAGGGTCTTCTAGCAATCGGAACAGTTCCGGGGATGAGGTCGATTACGAACTCAACATCCCTGTCAGGTGGAACACCTGGCAATTCCTCTGGGAAGACATCCGGGAAGTCACGGACTACCGGAACGTCCTCAAGGTCTGGCAAAGGGCTGGCGTTAAGAGAATATAATTGTCGCTTGGCTATTCGGGTCAAGACATTGATTACCTTCCCCGAAGGATGGGTGAGTTGAACAGTCCTAGAGAAGCAATCAATTTTGGCTTGATGAGCTGACATCCAGTCCATACCCAGAATGATATTAATATCTGAAGATTTAAGGGCTATCAAAGATGCAAGAAAAACAAGTCTGTCGACTTGGATTTCATTTCCATAACTTACCCTAGAGGTCTGCCATCTAGACCCAGGGGTAGAGATTTCCATAGTGGATGGCAAGTCACAAAATGCAACGTTATGCAAACGAGCATAATTTTCAGATATAAAGGAATGAGAGGCCCCTGTATCGAAAAGAACAGATGCCGGGTGGCAATTAACAAGAAGCGTACCGAGAACGACGTTGGGATCCTCTTGAGCTTCTTCGGCAGAGACACAATTGACATGGCCACGTGAAGCGGTGACCGGTTTAGCATGAAACACTTTTCCTGTCGGCTTGCCACGGCCAACAGCTTTAGCAGATTGATTGGGGTTGGTCTGGGGACACTCACGCATATAGTGACCAGATTCCCCACACTTGAAACAAGTCACGGAGCTGGTGCGTGGAGGAGCATTATTGGTTGGACCCCCATAGGGCTTGGCCGGTGCAGACTGTTGAACGGGGCGAGGCGCCTGGAAAGATGGCCTCGGTGTGAACCTGGGTGGCAGGGCGGTGTTGGGTACCCACACGCGGCGCTTCTGAGGACCAGCACCGGATGAGGAACCCATGTCACGTCCATGCTTGCGTGTTGCGTCATAATCAGTCTGACCAGTTTCAGCACTGATGGCTTTGTTGACAAGTTTCGGAAAAGATGTGCACTCATGCAGACGGAGGTCGCGGCGAAGCTCAGGACTAAGGCCCTTACGGAACCTTGCTTGCTTCTTGGCGTCAGTAGACACTTCCTCAGTTGCATATCGGGCGAGCTTACCAAACTCCCTGCTATAGGCATCCACAGAAAGTCGGCCTTGGGTGAAATTGCAAAATTCTTCACGCTTACGGTCCATGAGACCCTCCGGAATGTGATGTTCACGGAAAGCCTCGCTGAATTCAGCCCAAGTTGTGACATGGCCCGCTGGGCGCATAGCTCCATAATTCTCCCACCATAGACTGGCGGGGCCTTCAAGATGATACGCAGCAAAGGTGACCTTGTCAGCCTCCGCTACCAGCGCGGAACGCAGTTTATGAGTGATACTGCGAAGCCAGTCATCAGCGTCGAGAGGCTCGACGGAGTGGTGGAACGTGGGTGGATGCAATTTGATAAAATCGCTGAGTGACACCACGTTAGCCCTCTGATGGTGTGCTGTATTCTGTTCGATACGCTCCAACAAACGGTTTGTCTCCCGCTTGTTTCTCTCAGCTTCCATCATAACCTCGGCTAGTGAAGGAGGTTGAGGCAGATGTTCATTCCTGGCTTCACTGCCTTCGGCCTGCTCTTGGGAAGCAGGGTTAGCGCGCGTGTTGACCATCCTAGGTAAACAAGACAATGATTTAGTCAGAATGGTAAAATTCCGACATAGGATACATAATGTAAGGAATAACTCGGAATGCAAGATGATCATCCGTATGACATGGTAGATACAGAAACTGCTTCTTTATTCCATCGTCATACGCACCATACAAGGTTTAGTACAAGACCAAACAAAGTACTATTACGGTGAAAGGGGATTACATCTCATCGGAGGCATTCCAAACTCCTATACATTATTTTTCTACAACTCCGGAAAGAGTACAAACTAGGACATATCCCACGAGTCATGCGGGTCGATAGACGACACAGCTAGTGCGAACTAGTGGTACTACCACTAACTCAGACCGATCCGTAGTAGTCCTCGTAGAAGTCGCCTCCATAGACTGGAAGTTCAACATGATCATCCGGAAACAGACGGTCTCGCGGAGCTTGTGGACCATAGGGCTAGGATGAGGTCGTGGACCAACAAACGGTGGCCTGCGGGGACCGCGAGGTGGGGTGATGCCTCCTACATCACGCCAAACCATCACGTCTGGCAGAGCAGATCTCACAGGATAGAGATCGCGCATATCTGAGAATCCAGCTTGCACCGCCGGTGCGAACCGAGTCAAAGTGGCCCAGTGGTCAGCACGGTATTGAAGAGCTCTAACCTTAAGGCCCGATTTTCACGGTCCTTATCCTCGAGCATCTCAGCAGTGGTGCGAGTTCGTGAATCCTCCTGAGTGGAGTCAGCATAGATAGCCTGGAGATATCCTTGTGCTCCCGGAAGTGATCCTGGCATATACCGGAAATCAGAGTCCCGAAATAAACCAGATCTGACTCGCATAATGGTCATCATAGAGTAGGCGGCGTCCTGCACAGCCATCTCAATAGTAACCCCGAGTCCATAGGAACAGTGAAGAGGCTCGGTGGATCCAGGATAAGATGGAAATATCCTGACAGTGCAGAGATACTGGCTTTGATTAAAATCTCGGAATTGCTCTTCGACCGTGTACTCAGGATACCAGCGGTATCCAGCCTCTGTCATTACCCTGACCAACTTAGCAGTATGGCCGGGTACATCTAGGCATCGAGTCAGGCGAACCACTTGATTGAGGTCGCGAGTGGCCATCTGAAAGCATAATCATAATGCAAAGGCATTAGAATTTCTAGCAAAATTCCGGCAGCATAACAGCTGTAAATTCTCAAAAAGGATATTGAGACATTTGACAAAGGATTTCGTACACACTCAACATCATCATATCAAAGTTCTGAAACCGTTCTGGCAACATAAGGTGGTAGTAAAACTGAACTAGGCTTGTATCCATCAAACTTATAAGGTACTACTGATTAGTAACACGTGATCCTGATAGAGAGAATAGATCCTAATTCCTTAACCCCCGGTGGAAGATGGACTGACTCAGATCAGAAAGTCATAAGGTATAAGGAGTAAAAAGAGCCTTACGTTCCACCCACAAACAATTCCCCTACATATAACTAAAGAATTTCTAGACTCAACATCGACCAGTTTGGCTTGAAGAGCCTACAGGCAGTCCGGCTCTGATGCCAACGCTGTCAGGACCCCGACTCGATGTCACATCGATCTAGCTGGTAACACTTCATATCACTTTGCGGCCTCACGCACGGTATCCCCACGGGTGTCGTCTTACCTTTTCCCGGGACCGTTTGCGCCTTTTGGCTCACGTATATGATAGTGTCGCTAGCATCCATATGATAAAGAGCCCGGGCTGACATGACTAGTCGTAAACCCAAAGTGGCACAGACTTACAGGGACAGGCATCCATGACCCAGCTTCGAACGTGTCGGTCAACAGCAAGTGGGTCCGGGCTGTAGCACTGGGCTAGCAGGACTCCGGTAAACCGGGCTGCAGCGGGCTAACAGGACTCCGATACTCAAAGCGTGACATTTCCCCGAAGGGACAGACACCGGAACGAAGAAGGACACATGCCGGCCAGCCTAAGTGTTCCAGAGCAGTAGCAAGCTACCATGGCTCAGCGGTAACACTAGGAGACATTTCCCGGTAAGAGAGGCTACTAAAGATAAACAACTAGATAGTCAGATCCCACACATACCAAGCATTTCAATCATACACACAATATGCTCGATATGTGCAAATACAACGAAGCATCACAACATGACTCTACGACACAAGTACTTTATTTAAGGCTCAGCGAGCCATACATAACATACACAAAGGTACGGGTCTCACGACCCCACATACAAGTCATACAGTCATACAAACC
This sequence comes from Triticum aestivum, assembly GCF_018294505.1. NCBI lineage: Eukaryota > Viridiplantae > Streptophyta > Magnoliopsida > Poales > Poaceae > Triticum > Triticum aestivum. The sequence continues at coordinate 26,615,917 of NC_057797.1, read as the reverse complement.
AGCAGCGGAAGTAACTTGTCTGAGTACAGACAACTAGTAAAATAAAAGAGGCTTGGAAAGCCTAGCTATACTACGTGGTCCTTCACAAGCTCAGGGTCACCACCTGGGTCTTTAGCCTACTCGTTGATGTCAACGTCTACATAGAACCCATCAGAAGGGGTTGCAGCGTCTTCTGTAAAAATGTAGATTATAGCAACATGAGTACAAAGGTACTCAGCAAGACTTACATCAGATCATACATACATGCATAGTATCAAGAAGGGTTGGTGGAGTTATTGCAGCAAGCCAGCTTTGACTCTTGGCTAGGCTATCCTACGATACTCCAACTTGAAATTGTTTTGCGCACACGAGTCCACTACTCACCACTTCAATACACTACCGAGGATTCACCTCCGTCTTCCTACGGAAGAGCCATCCTCGGCACTCACACTTATCTTGAGGCTTTTAATAGTATCCATTTACTTGTCTATGAACTGTATAGGCAACCAAGTAGTCCTTTACCGCGGACGCGGCTATTCGAATAGATCATGTTAACCCTGCAGGGGTGTACTTCTTCATACATGTTTCCACCACTTAGCGTCTGCACACGACATGTGCTCGGCAGACTTCAAGCGAAAGCCGACGTGGGTGTAGACCACGACCTACCTAAACACTTAAGCCTCTAGTCCAGGTTTATCGCCTATTCAGGTTCCATCCGCAGGGAGTCCGGCCGAGGTTTCCCATACGGCCCCGAACGATGTGAACAGGGTTCCCGAGATACCTAACGGGTATTCGGTACACCCGGCCACGTACCTACCGCATCACAGCCCACCCCTACGGTCAGCGCTGTCCACGGCCTCCAGTAGGCTACAAACACCAGAAACTACTTGCAATTCCTGGACAGAGAGCTAGGGTGAATAAGAAGTCGAGTGGGGTCATATTTCAGGGCCCAATGTATGGTAGTAGCTGATTCTTAAATCACACATACAGATCTCAGTGCTTAAGGTCGGCTTCAATGAAACAACCCACCATGTACTCCTACATGGCCTCTCATCGATACCTTTACCAAATCGTGTTCACCACACCACTCTCATTACCGACATAATCATTTCACTCTAGCCCATCACCCAGATGAACCAGACCTGACACGACTCTAAGCATAGCAGGCATAGCAAGGTAGGAACAACACATACATATGGCTCAATCAACTCCTACACATGCTAGTGGGTTTCATCTAGTTACTGTGGCAATGACAGGTCATGCAGAGGAAATGGGTTCAACTACCGTAGCACACAGCAGTTTGAATCGCGTTGTCTTAATGCAGTAAAAGAGAGCAGGAGCGAGAACATGGGATTGTATCGATATGATCAAATGGTTGGTTGCTTGCCTGATGGTTCGTTGCACGGATATGGTTCTTCGTTAGGGTAATCACGGTACTCCTCGGGGACAGATCCTGTCGCAAAGGACATCGATACACAAGCATCACCAAACAATGTGCAACAATATGATGCATGCATGAAACATGGCAATATGAGTGTGTTGGGCTAATGCAACTAAAACCAGATGTGTTTGAACAAATTTGAATCAAGGATTCAAATTTCAAATTCAAATATGGCCTTTTAAAGTGCTTTTCCTTGTTGTGATTAAAACATCAATTTAACTTGTTTGATCATGCATGAAAATAGTACAGATGGATAGATTGGATTTTTCTGATCATTTTTCATATATAATTTGTCCAATTTGGAGTTACAGAATAAAAGTTATGAATTTTTGAAGTTTAAATAATATTCTGGAATTTCCTGATTTAATTTAAATCCAGAAAATCAATTACTGCGTCAGCCTGACGTCAGTGTGACGTCAGCAGGTCAACTGCGGCTGGCTGAAGTCAAACCTGACGTGTGGGGGCCACACGTCAGTGACAGGGGGGGTTAAACAGATTTAAATTAATTCTAATTACTAATTAGTGGCGCTGGGGCCCACTGTCAGTGTCAGGGGGGGTTGACTAACAGTAGTTAGCGCTAACCTAACCATCTGGCCGACAGGGCCCACGCGTCAGTGACCCTGGGGGGTCAAACCCCAGGTCGGACCAGTCAAACCCCACCGGCGACATGACGCCGGCGAGATCCGAGACGGCGGCGAGAGTGCTTTTTGC
>NC_057797.1:26608520-26613140 GCF_018294505.1 Triticum aestivum | reverse complement strand
GATAGTGTGTGGCGTCTCTAACAAAGTGGGTAGGGGGTAGACAAGGTGGTGGCTACACGGCTTGCTGGAGGCACTGGTTGGGAAGAAGGGTTTTTATTGTTGAAAGGCGACGAAGAAGTGTTGTAGGAGGTGGTGTTGGTTAGTAGAGAAAAGTGTCTCCAGACAAGAAAAAAAAGGTATTAAAAGGGGGTTGGGAGAAAAATAATTTTTCATTTTGTTGAGATGAATGGGCAATTTTTGGGAATTAAATGGTTTTTATGGGTCTAAGTGCTCTAATCCAGATTAGTATTGTACTCTCCTAATTGTTTGATGTCTCCAATATTTTTATGCGTTTGATTATTTTTTATTTTGCTTGTTTCTTACTGTTTGATTTTTAAGTATTTCAACTTTTGGAGTCCTTCAATTATTTTTATTGTGGAAATGAAAAAAATTAGATTTACTGAAGTGTTATTTCTTGATTTCACTATCCTATTAAATTTAAAAATCAGATATTAGGGAATTTATGTGAATAGACAGGAATACTAGGTTATATATGAGAAGATTAACCCGTGAGTTGGTACCAGTTGATTGGCTAGGTATGTCCCACTACCTAGTGACACCATTATAAATGCATTAGAGGGTAATGCACGATTTGCCACGACATTCTTTGGTTTTAAATAAATTATATTTTTCTGTTATTGGTTTTTATAGCAATTCACATTTCGTATATACCGCGAAGTTGGTTGAGCGACCACAGACCCCTGTTGCGCTATAGGGTAAGCCATGTAGACTGGTCCTTCATTACTAGGAAAAGGCCTACTAATGGCGCACTGGTTTTGCCTACTAATGGCGCATTACCAGTGCGCCATTAGTAGCACGCCATTAGTATATCTTACTACAGGTGCGCCATTAGTATCTGGTATACTAATGGCGCACCAACTAGTGCGCCATTAGTATGTAACAGCATGCGCCATTAGTGTGCCTCCCGGGGGGCCATACGTAAGCATGGCTTTGTCATACTAATGGCGCATTCTCTGTTGATGCACCATTAGTATCCTTTGGCATACTAATGGCGCACCTGGTGATGATGCGCCATTAGTATGAATATTTGGTTTTTTTTTCCTTTTCTGATTTTTGCGCAGGTTACAAAATATATTATTAGACAGAATATAAAATATATTATTAGACAGAATATAGACAGCAGCACACAGCAACATCAGATTCATCGAATACAATAGAAGATTAGTCTCCGAATACAATTCATCATATTAGTCTCCGAATTCAAAAGACCGAACAAAGATAAAACATTACTACTCTCAAGACCGCGAGTATCGAGTTTGTCGGAAGTAATACTAATCCTAACAAGTCCTACTAATCATCATCATACAACTTCTACTCGTTATTCATAACAAGTCATACGATCATCATCTTGATAGTCTTTGAACCAACCCTACTTAATTGTTCTTAGCACATGATCATCAGTATTAGGCAGGACCTAAATACCCTATTTAAGCTAAAATAGCATAAAACAATATAGACCCTGACTCTCCATTATGGAGAATGGAGAACATCATGTCTCCAATTCTTGCGCTTCGCTTCCTTTTGCTTTCAAGAAGCTCCTTACGACTGTCCATACATTTTTCCCATCCTTTGATTTTCATGTCTCCGCTTCTTTTAGAAATCTCGTATGGACAGTTGAGATTCGTAGGACGACCTAGCTGTATGTTCAAAACATTAACACTACCTTTCAGATACATCATATGAGGCACACAATTCTCTGGGATTATCTGTTGAAAAACATAGTAATAACTTCATAGTTAGCAATGATGTACTAGTTTTAGAAGTATGCAAAAGATGCACGGATGTCGTAATAGTAAAAATCTTACCAGGGTATCTCCATGGTAGTTACCGTAGTTGAACACATGCACTAGTGGCACGTATTTACCATAATGTTGAGGAGTTTGATTGTAGATATTGTAATTCTCAATGTCAGTACAAAATCCGACCTAATGATTTTTCTCCTTGTAAGTTGTTAATTCGGAGCCATCGGTGTAGTGGGTTTTGTCTATCATCTCCCGCACATTCTTTGAACAATAAAAATAAGCTGTCAATGGAAATAAGCTGTCCACTATTTTGAAATAAACAGTATAAATTAGCTAATAATTATGTTTGAGAAACTCACATAGCGGTAGAACTGGAGGCGTATCAACAAGGACCCAAATGTCCATATTGTCTTGGTTGATGTTAGGATTACCAAGATCCATGGTGATAAGCATACCCTCATCAAAACCATACATCTTGCAAAATGCTTCCCAATTTTTGCAACCAAAATGGGTTACGCTCTCAGAATTATATAGATTTACTTCAAAGTCAACATCGTGATGAGTCCTTAGGTGAATTTTCTTTGTTTCAGAAATTTCATGGTCTTCAAAATCCATCCTCTCCAAGACATAGCGTCTTGCATGGCTTGGGATAAGCTATACTTGAATTGTAAAAGATGAAAATTACACGTTGAAATAGTTGAAGTCATGCTTAATTATGAAAATAACACTTGTCGTCATTGTGTACCGTTTCAACTTTGAAGGTCTCCTCGAGCTTAATGTTGAAGCGCCGATCATCGTCCAGGTGAGGCATGTCGCATAGACCTCGATCGTCGTGGCACCAGTCGCACTCCGCCGGGAGACTTTCATCGTCCGATGATGATGACGACATATCCTGGGACAACTCCCAGAATTGCTTGCCGCCCGAACCACCGGCCTCATCGTTGTGGGCCATGTTTCGCTCTAAATAGGAAAAAAAATTGGTCAAAAAGTTGGTTATTGTCAAGGAACAAGATCATGGTCTCATCATTTAGGGTTTTTCGACACCGAGGCACCCTAAAAGCCTAAGCTTTCATCACTTAGGGTTTGTCGACGCCGAGGCACCCTAAAAGCCTAAGCGTACATCATTTAGGTTCTCATCGACACCGAGGCATCCGGGGCAGCCAAGTTAAGTTTTCATCATTTAGGGTTTATCGATGCCGAGGCACCCTAGGTTGGGCCTAATCACTTGGCACTAATCACTTGGCTCTATTGCCACCTATGGTTTAATACAGCAAGAATAAAGGGGCAGTTGATCCTACTTAATTAAGTACTAAGATACCCCGGGCCATGCATTAGTAGCAAGTACCCCATATGTCCGATTTTTAGCAAAGTCATGCTAAAATTGACGGAAAATTTTAGCATGACCTTTGCTAAAAATAGGACATATGGAGTACCCGAATTTGCCAGAACGGAAGTTAATCGACATTCCGGCAAACTCAAGGGCCTCTCGGGGTACCTGCAAAATCATCACGACACGAAGGGCCTCTCAAGGGCCTCAAGCAGCAGCGGCCCTTCACGAGCGAACTCAATGAGTGTGAACCAACAGAGTGTGGGTCACCACAATATGCTTGCAAGTAATTTTTATGTAACTAAGGCACAATATGCTTGCAAGTAAATCACAATATGCTTACAAGTAATTTTTCTGTAACAGTCTTGCCCCTATTTGAAGGACAAGCAAATAGATACAATGTGTAGCTTTGGCACAATCCTAAGGCACAATCCTCTGACTAATTCATCACTGTAGGCCGGCATGAAACACACTCCTCCAAAAAAGCCTAAAATTCCACTATTATTAAATGTAAAAAAGCCTAAAATCCACTAGTATTGCCTCTAAGAAAGCCTTAAAAGTCCACTATTATTGACAATCAAAATATGATCTGAACTGTAAGGAGTTAACTGAAAAATGAGTGTTAACTGAAGTTTTTGGTTCTAATTTGAAAACCCAAAATTTCATCAACACATTAATTATAATTTGTTTGTGCAAATACTTCTCTCAGGCAGCCACACACATCTTTCTTCATCCAATTTTTTCCTACAGCATCATTGAACATCTGAAACTTACCATCTCAACTTGAGAAAAAAATGGATAGGCAGGGACATTTGTGCTTTTTGCCATCTAATCTAATCTACCTCTGCTTGATTAACTATTGTTTTGGTTTTCACTTTGTTCTAGCCCATTAGATTAGTTGGTAAAGTACATGCTTCATCTTACATTCCCTACATGTGTGTACATGCATTTGCAGGCTTTCAGGCCCTGACTAATTAACTACATTGCTGATCAGAGATCCTGCTGTTTACTGGGAGGTGGCAATACTACTGTGCTAGTGTGCTAGTACTGGTTTTTATTCTTTGGAACCTTCTACTTATGAAGCTCTCTCAAGTAAAGATTTTCAACTAGTACATTTTTGTATGGTGCAAAAGTCCAGCAGCACTAGAACTGAATTGATTGATCTATACATGTTGTAGGAGGAGCTATATCATTTTCTCCATGGGGAAGGAGGAGAGGGAGGAAGGAGGAAGGAGGAGAGGTACCTGGGCGGGCGCGGCCGGTCATCGGAGGGGTTGGGGTCAGGGTTGGGGTTGCCGGCGGCAGCGTCGAAGGGATGGCTCGATTGGTCATCGGGGAGGCCTCCTGGGCGCCTCGGTTGGTCGTGGGGAGGCCGGCGGCCGCGGTCGTCGTCCTGCACCCCGTGCCCGGACTGAGGTAGAGGCGGCGCAGGGCAGGGGCCGATGCGGGGAGGCTGTCGGCGACGGCGAGGTCGCGGAGGCGTCGGCTATG
>NC_057797.1:26605669-26607978 GCF_018294505.1 Triticum aestivum | reverse complement strand
GAGCGGGCCGGGGAGGGTGTGGTGGGTCGGCGGCAGCGGTGGAGCGAGGGAGGGTGCGGTGGGTCATCGGCGGCGGTGGAGCTAGCGGGGGAGGGTGCGGGGGGAGGGGGGAGGGGATCGAGATCGAGATGAAGGGGGATAGCGATCGAGATTTAAAAATATTCATCAAATTTGAAAAAATATTCATGAATTCGAAAAGTGCCCATGAAATTTAAAAATATTCATGAGTTTAAAAATATTCATGAGTTCAAATTTGATATCGTACGCCTTATAGGTCATCAGGTTGTGCTCGGGGCCCTGTGACAAGGTGAATATGAGTTGTTCTTCCGCGGAAGAATCTTCATGTAAAGGGTACGACAGAAGTTTCTGCTTGAACCAACGCGTGAAACATGAGTTGTGCTCTTTACTAGTTTAAACAACGAGTGAAACGCGTGAATCTTGAAGTAAAAAAAAATAAATATATATACTAATGGCGCACCGGGTATTAGTGCGCCATTACTAGTTTAAACTAGTAATGGCGCACTGTGAAACGATGCGTCATTAGTAGTTTTGCAAAAAAAAATTACAGTAATGGCGCACTGTCTGCTTGGTGCGCTGGCGCACTTCGACCTGATGCGCCATTAGTATGTATGGAAAAATGGAAAAAAATAATTTAATACTAGTGGCGCACCCAGTTTCTGGTGCGCCATTAGTGTCTTCCACACTAATGGCGCATCACCAACCGGTGCGCCATTAGTATATAGTAGTGGCGCACTGCTTCCATGGTGCGCCATTAGTATCAATCCTATCTATAGCCCTTTTCCTAGTAGTGCTTCTTTCTTTGGGAAGGTGGCATTCGGTTTTTTCTTTTATTTTCTTCTATATTTTTGATGTTTTAGTTTCTTGTTCACTTATATATATTTTTTTTAAAAATCAAATTTATTAATACTTTTGAATTTATGGAAAATAAATAAAGTACTATTTTTTAAAAAAATAATTGTTTTATTCAAAATTATGTGCATTTTTAAAAAATGCACGGAGATCATTTTCTTATATTTGTGAAAATTTATCAAATTACATCAACACAATTGAAGTCCGGGAATATTTTTGAAATTTTTTGACATTTTTAAAAAATTCTTTGATAATTGTCCCCAATTCTTGATTGAAAGAGACACCAAAGGCCTCTACCCTCCCTCTCTGTCTATCCAAGAGATGGAAGGGTGGAGCTTTTCTTTGGTTTTTTGATCTTTTCGTCAAAGAGTTGAAGTCCATCCGAACCCTCCAATGCAGAAATATGAGGAGAGCAAAGCGCCAATGGCGCGTGAAGCGCATGCGGAAGGGGCACGGAGAAATAAAGAAGTGTGGGGGGAGAAACAGCCAAGCTCATTCCCTTCGCTTCATGGGCCAAAAGTAGTGCTTTGTTTCCTAGCCACAATGAAAATAGATGGCAAGTGCCTGATCGCTACGGCTCCGGTAGGTTGCGTTCCCTTAACCAAGCCACTGCCTATGAGTCGCCAAAAACTCATGAACATTTTTAAAAATCAATGAGTAGTTTTGTACTCATGAAGAATTTCAAAAATTATGAACTTTTCTTAAATTCATGAATGTTCTAAAATTTTATGAATATTTTTTTAGTTCAGATAAAAATATAAATCTTGTATGCTTAATTTATTCTTAAATTGCTTTAATAGAATGTTGGTTTTGGTACTGCTATGTGGAACCACAACCGGAAAACGGGCATACGCCGACGGCCAAAGCTATGCCTACGGCTGCCGTCGGCCTAGTTCGACATATGCCGACAGCCCAGTCCTGGCCATCGGCTTAAACTGGCCGTCGGGTTACATGGACCTATGCCGACGGCTGCCGTTGGCACAGAACGGCCATCGACCTAGCCGCAGACATGCCGACAGCAGCCGTCCGCATAGATAGGCCGTCGGTATAACTGTGGGCCCGGCGACCCCGCCGGTGACTAGTGGCTAACGCCGTCAAACCTATGCCGATGGTCTGGACGGGCGGCCGTCGGCATATCTCCGCATGCCACGTCACCGATCCGCGGCGAAGGTATGCCGACGGCAGCCGTCGGCATATCTTCCACGTCACCGATCCGCGGCATGGCGCCCATCAGAACTCTGCCGTATCTATGCCGACGGCTTTGCCGTCGGCATAGCTATTTTTTACATACTTATTTTTCATATGTTTTAATGCTTTTTTTACATACGTTTTTTTGCATATGTTTTTATGCTTTTTAGAAAATATGTATTCATGCTTTTTTATGTATTATATGAATATGTATGTAGTTTGTAATTTTTTCCATAGATTATGAATATATA
>NC_057797.1:26602341-26605344 GCF_018294505.1 Triticum aestivum | reverse complement strand
GAATATATATATATATATATATATATATATAGTTTGTATTTTTTTTGAGCACATTAATAATATGCTGTCATGTTCTTTTGAATATAGGTCCTTAAATTTTATTAAAATCAAAAACAGCTATGCAATAGAAGTTGAGTTGCAGTTGCAAACGCCCGGCACCCATCTCCGGAGTGTGACCCCCTCACGTCCGCGGTGTGCCCCCCTCACGGACGGCGCCGCCGCCGGCATTTGGAGGGCGGAAACAGCCGCATCGGGTCTATACGGAGGGGACGTTGCTCTCAAGTGTTTCTATGGGATGACCTACCACAACCGGGTGGTGTTGTGGCATGTTCGAAGAGGCGGCACGCATCTCCGGGGCGTGGCCCCCCTAACGGACGGCGCCGCCGCCGGCACCTGGAGGGGGAAAACGGACGCATCGGGTCTACACGGAGGGGATATAGCTGTCGGTTTGGCCCAGATGTTGCTCCTAGGTGTCCCTTTGAGCTGACCTTACACAACCGGGTGGAGAGGTCCACTGTTCAAAACCCGCCCGTGAAAAGTCAAAGGGCTAGATCTCATCGTCAATCGCTCCAGGGTTAGGCGGGACGGGGGCCCTGAGGGGGTAGCAATGCCACCGGAGCGTCGCACTGGCCCCTCATACATGCGGGGTGGTGTGGTGGCATGTCCGAAGAGGCGGCATGCGTCTCCGGGAATTGGCCCCCCTTACGGACGGCGCCACTGCCGGCACCTGGAGTGGGGAAACGGACGCGTCGGGTCTACACGGAGGGGATCTTGCTCTGGGTCTGGCCCGGTTGTTGCTCCAAAGTGTTCCTATGGGCTGACCTAACACAACCGGGCGGGGAGGTCTGCTGGTCAAAGCCCGTTCGTGCAAAGTCAAAGGGCTAGATCCCGTGGTCAAACGCTACAGGGTTAGGCGGGACGGGGGCCCTGGGGGTAGCAATGCCACCGGAGCTTCGCACCGGGCCCTCATACATGCGCGGTGGTGTGGTGGCATGTCCGAAGAGGCGGCACGCGTCTCCGGGGCGTGGCCCCCCCTCACGGATGGCGATGACACGGTAGTAGACGTTCTGCGGTAACGATGCGGCATGAATATTATTAAATACTTGGAGCGCGATAAAATCATGAGTTTTTTTTGCACAATGTGGGCACATGTGCTATAAGAACGATGGTATTTTTTCATAATTTTTGGTGATGGAGAAGTATCCGAAAAATTCCCTCTACGCGGATTGCCCTTCGCGTGTCTACGGCTGTGGCCGGCGGCCTACGGGGGCTAGCATGCCGCCAAATCTTGCGTAGGCGGCCTCTCACAAGTCTGGAAGTGTTGTGACGGTTGCAAACGCCCGGCACGCGTGTCCGGGGTGTGCCCCCCCCCCTCTCGCGGACGGCGTCGCCGCCGGCACCTGGAGGGGGGAAACGGACGCGTCGGGTCTACACGGAGGGGATCTTGCTGTGGGTCTGGCCAGGTTGTTGCTCCAAAGTGTTCCTGTGGGCTGACCTAACACAACCTGGTGGGGAGGTCTGCTGGTCAAAGCCCGTCCGTGCTAAGTTAAAGGGCTAGATCCCGTGGTCAAATGCTACAGGGTTACGCGGGACGGGGGCCTTGGGGGTAGCAATGCCACCGGAGCGTCGCACCGGGCCCTCATACATGCATGGTGGTGTGGCGGCATGTCCGAAGAGGCGGCACGCGTCTCCGGGGCGTGGCCCCCCCCCTGACGGACGGCGATGACAAGGTAGTAGACGTTCTGCGGTAACGATGTGGCGTGAATATTATTAAATACTCGGAGGGCGATAAAATCATGAGTTTTTTTGCACGACGTGGACACATGTGCTATAGGAACGATGTTATTTTTTCATAATTTTTGGTAATGGAGAAGTATCCGAAAAATTCCCTCTACGCGGATTGCCCTTCGCGCGTCTACGGCTGTGGCCGGCGGCCTACGGGGGCTAGCATGCCGCCAAATCCTGCGTAGGCGGCCTCTCACAAGTCTGGAAGTGTTGTGACGGTTGCAAACACCCGGCACGCGTGTCCGGGGTGTGCCCCCCCCCCCTCACGGACGGCGCTGCCGCCGATACCTGGAGGGGGGAAACGAATGTGTCAGGTCTACATGGAGGGGATCTTGCTATGGGTCTGGCCCGGTTGTTGCTCCAAAGTATTCCTATGGGCTGACCTAACACAACCGGGCGGGGAGTACCACTGACCAACCCCGTCCATGGAAAGTCAAAGGGCTAGATCTCGTGGTCAAACGCTATAGGGTTAGGCGGGACGGGGGCCCTTGGGGGGTAGCAATGCCACTGGAGCGTCGCACCGCGCCCTCATACATGCGGGGTGGTGTGGTGGCATGTCCAAAGAGGCGGCACGCGTCTCGGGGGCGTGGCCCCTCCTCACGGACGGCGATGACACGGTAGTAGACGTTCTGCGGTAACGATGCGGCGTGAATATTATTAAACACTCGGAACACGATAAAATCATGAGTTTTTTTGCACGACGTGGGCACATGTGCTATAGGAATGATGGAATTTTTTTCATAATTTTTGGTGATGGAGAAGTATCCAAAAAAATCCCTCTATGCGGATTGCCCTTCGCGCGTCTACGGCTGTGGCCGGCAGCCTACGGGGGCTAGCATGCCGCCAAATCTTGTGTAGGCAGCCTCTCACAAGTCTGGAAGTGTTGTGGCGGTTGCAAAGGCCCGGCACGCATATTCGGGGTGTGCCCCCCATCACGGACTTCGCCGCCGCCGGCACCTGGAGTGGGCAAACGGACGCGTCGGGTCTACACGGAGGGGATCTTGCTGTGGGTCTGGCCCGGTTGTTGCTCCAAAGTGTTCCTATGGGCTGACCTAACACAACCGGGCGGGAAGGTCCACTAGTCAAAGCCCGTCCGTGCAAAGTCAAAGGGCTAGATCCCGTGGTCAAACGCTATAGGGTTATGCAGGACGGGGGCCCTGGGGGAGGGGGGTAGCAATGCCACTGGAGCGTCGCACCGGGCCCTCATACATGCGGGGT